>NW_010125827.1:0-4319 GCF_000699245.1 Pterocles gutturalis | reverse complement strand
TGTTCTTATCTCAACCCATTAGTCTCTTTGCCTTTACCGCTCTGATTCTCTCCACTTACCCTTTGGGATGGAGGAGGATGAGCAAGCAGCTACATGGTATATTTTCTTCTTAGTAGCTAGAATAGCGCTGTGTTTTGATATAGTACGGGATTTAAAATGAGAAGAGTCTTCATCAGATCGTGGGTTCAGAAACGCCAAGTTGCAAAATATTCAGGTACATCAACAGGTTTAAAGTCTGTAGTTTTGTAGCTCTGGCCTGAAGGCTTTTGCCAGTGGCCACTGGTATGACAGCTGGAGTTCAGTTTCTCTTAAATCTCCCTCAGCCAACTCTCATCTCTCCTCTGCCACACATTTCTTCCAAATTTGTGACATATTTGATGTCTCTAAGTATTATTTTGCAACATATTTGATGTCCTGAAGTCTTTATGCTTCCATAGAGGTGTTTGTAGCACACTAATAACAATTATTCCATAGCTGTTAAATCAAAAAAAGTCCTGTGTGAGGTGGACTGCATTATAAGAAGTGGCCTTGGTTTAATACATCTGGAAATTTGGCTGGTATTAATAGATGTTAACAAGGAAGCTATGCCTTCCAAATTGCTAAGTTAACTAAACAGTTAACTACTTAGTTGCATATAGCAGCTAAATATTGGCAACTACACAGAACAGTGGGGAGAAGGGCTGAACTTAGCAAATTTGTGTTTTGTGAACACTGTTTATAGCATAGAATGGTTTGTGTTGGAAGGGATCTTTAAAGGTCATTTACTCCAACCTCCCTGCAATGAACAGGGACATCTTCAACTAGATCAGGTTGCTCAGAGCCCCATCCAACCCAACCTTGAATGTTTCCAGGAGTTTAGAGTCTCTGCAGTTCATTATACCCAAACTTTACTACCTTTATCAAGTTTTCATGTCAAAAAGGTCTGGTATTTAAAGACTAGTATTCCTGTTTAAGGATGAACTATAACAGTATTTAAACAAAGCTCTGTCAGAATTGTGTCTGTAGACAAAAATATTACATCTCCAGGAAAATCTGTTTTGGAACATTTTTTATGTTCCTGATAAATTTTACTTGGCTTGTATTTCCAGCTTGGTTTTCCTACTTGTTCTTTCTGCTCAGTGTGCAGTGCCATTTGAAGGGCAGTGGGTTACAGGGGATCCTCATTAAGAACACCCTTCTTAGGAAACCAAGTAAATGGAGAAAACACGTCAAAGGCTCGCTACTTGCTGTTGAAAAAGATAAGGCGTTGCGGACAGTTGGCATCAGGCCAGAAGAACTGGAGGTGTGAACAGCCATGGCTGGAAAGAGCCTGGGGTGTGAGAAGGGAATACAAGTCATGGCCACAATGTCCCTGTGGCTCTGAACACATAGGAGATACTTCCTGACATAGGGGTTTTGTGTTCATCTGGGAGCACTTTGTGAATCAAGACCAAGATGTGTAGTTAGAGGTAATATATGTGCCTTTGTTCACACAACTTTTCCACCTGTGTCTAGTAACAGATATTACCTCTCCCTGAAAACTTGTCTCTTGTAGTCAAGGCGCTCTCAAGACTCTACATTTAATACAACATTTTTCTGTATTTCACTGTGTCTGCATATATATGTGTACAAAGACCTTCTGGGTCTTTAGTCCTCTATAAACATTCTTCCTCAAAAAACCTAATTTCATCTTTCTGCCTTTGGTGTTTTCACCCTCTTCTCTGTTCCATGTTTTTCTCCATCTCCTCTGCTTGTCACTGTGCTGACAGCTGGATCCCTGTGCTGTAGAGGGATGTCTGCACTTGCCAGGAGAAACCACGAAGGTTCAAGGAGCACCTTATTGTAGTAAACCAGGGCATCAGGAATAACGCTCTCTTCTCAAAGCAGAACAGAAGCTTGGGAAAGGGGATCTGAAGCTTTAAGAAAGAAATTGTTCAATGCCTACTTCTCAACATAAATTTGACATCTTTTGAGGGGGTAGTAGCCAGGAGCCTGTAATTTTATTTTAAAAAAGCTTAAGAAAAACCTTTTTATTGGTCTTATTGACTTGAATGGACATGCACAGAGGATTTTAGAGCCCCCTGTTTATGTCTTTCTTTTAACCTGGAAAAAAGAACTAGTGTGAAGAGGGCACTCCTAAGTGTCAGTGTAACTGAAGACTACAGTTTTCACTTGTTATTTGGAAGTGAAATAAAACGTTAACCAAAACTGTCTTTGGGAGATGTGGGAACAGTTCATATATTGTAGGTAATGAAAACAAAACAAAGTGTGCATGCCAGAACAGGTTTTCCAGATCAATGGTATAGAGTCCTCTGTATCAGGCTCTGATACTTCTTTGGGGAAATCTTCCTGAATAGTCTGAAATCACCCACTAATTCTGTGGTCTAAACTGGAGGGGAAAGGCAGTCAGTGATGACAGAGGCTTTTCTTGAAGGAAGCTATAACAGCATCATGAGCAAAAAAGATTCTCAGGCAGAACACAAAGATCTTCGAGAGCCATACTGCCATTGTATCTCCTGATTTGTGGAGGAGGTTTTTTTTGCCTTCAGTGTAAGAAAGAGATGATTAAGGTAAGGTACAGTAGAGGTTTACAAAAGAATGAATGGATAGAAAGAGAAACGATTCCCTCATAAAACTTGCTACAGAGTCACAGTTTAAAATTATCAGGCATTTAGTAAAAGAAAACAAACTAAGTACTGCATGTAGAACTTCAAAACTAAGTTCTGTAGAATTAAATTGTACAACTTACTTCCATGGGATGTTGTGCATGTCAAGAGCAGAAATGAGCTGCTATGTGATTGGACAGGTTAATTGAAAGAAACCAAAAGAGACCTATTACCATCTCTCAAATGCAATTTACAGTTGACAGAGTCCCTAAGCAGTGGGTTGCCAGACTCTGGAAGGTGCACCAAGGCAGTATCGCTCCATAGTCATCTGTGATGGGTTTGCCCTTGGCTGGGGGCCAAACCACACACCCACTCACCCAATTCCCCACCCCCCACCTGAGGACAGGGGAGAGAATTAAAGGGGTAAAGGGAAAAAAGGACTCGTGGGTTGAGATAAGAACAATTTAATAACTAACCTGCAACAATATTGAAAATAATACTATATACAAATATACAAATGAGTGGTACACAGTGATACTGCCCCCCCACCTGATGACCAAGGCTCAGCCTGTTCCAGGGCAATGATCCCGGAGCAGGGAGAGTCCCGAAACTGCACTCACGGAACAGAGATAACAGTCCGAGTGTCCCAGACTGAGAACTGACCAGGACTGGGGGGGGGAAGGCCTTGGGAGAGTGACCACCTGGAGCGAGATGACCTGGAGCAAAAGAGATCCGGAACCAGAAAGGGCCGTTCTTCCAGAGGGTCCTCACCTATATACTGGGCGTGACGTGTATGTTATGGAATAGATTATTGGCCACTTTGGGTCTCAATCCCGAACCTAAAATCAAATTTCCAGCTTCTCCTGTTTGCAGACAGACAGAGAAGCTCAAAGACCTTGGTAGCCGTGTAAACATCGCTTCTTATCAGCTTTCTTCTGAGCACAAATCCAAAACACAGGCTCTTGATAGCTGTTATGAAGAAAGTTAACTCTGTCTCAGCTTAACCTAGGACATTCTCCACCCCTTATTCCATACCATTCACATCATGCTTAGATCCCATTGTTTTCCCTTAATCTATGGACCACCCATAGAACCTCGCCATCCTTCTGCATCACCCACCAAGTGCACCCAGGTCCTTGAGCAAAAGCAATCCCACGCATGGGTTTGCCTTTACCCGAGGCAGGAATAACCCAGACTGTCTTCCCCAGCATATTCCTGATATGCACCACCGTTCTTGATATGCACCCCATCTACAGTACGTAAAAGTTCTGACTGGGCAGGACCAGCCCGGTTGGCAGATCCTCTCGTGTTGACTAGCCAAGTGGCTTTTGCTAAATGTGTATCCCAATTTTTGGAAGTTCCACCCCCCATTGCTTTCAGTGTAGTCTTTAGCAGTCCATTGTATCATTCGATCTTCCCAGAAGCTGGTGCATGGTAAGAGATATGGTACACCCACTCAATGCCATGTTCTTTGGCCCAAGTGTCTATGAGAATGTTTTGGAAATGAGTCCCATTGTCTGACTCAATTCTGTCTGGGGTGCCATGTCGCCACAAAACTTGCTTTTCAAGGCCCAGAATAGTATTCCGGGCGGTGTCATGGGGCACAGCATATGTTTGCAGCCATCCGGTGGTTGCTTCCACCATTGTGAGTACATAGTGCTTGCCATGGCGAGTTTGTGGGAGTGTGATGTAGCCAGTCTGCCACGCTTCCCCCAGCAAGGCGAGGTGGGGGAG
>NW_010125826.1:54441-68593 GCF_000699245.1 Pterocles gutturalis | reverse complement strand
TTCTGTGATTCTGTGATTCTGTGAACTCTGACAGGCTTGGGGCCATGAGCACTTCCCTGTGAACCTTGCTCCATTGTTTGACCACCCTCTCAATGAAGAACCTTTTCCTAATGTCCAATCTGAACTTCCCTGATGCAGCTTCATTCCATTTCCTTGTGCCCTCATTAGCACTGATTGGAGCAAGAGTTTTGCCTGGATGACCTCCAAGGCCTTTGGAATTGCAGTTATCCTGTGTCCGTGTCTCTAGCAATATTTTAGATCCCATTTGCCATAGTGCCCTATGGAGCAGCAGCTGTCACAGTGGGGGCACTAAAGCTTGTTAAGATACAGGACCTAACATCCGTCCTATCTATAGAAATGTGTCTCTGATCATATTTGAAAATGCTTCTCCTTCTTTACTGCTCTTGGAAAACAGCCAAAATCAAATTTAACTGCCTAACTGGGAAGGACTGGGAAGAAGAATTCCTTAGGGGAGAAGAAAGGAGCCTGGGATGCCACAAAGCCAAAAAAAAATTTACTTTTTCTCTTTCCTGGTCTCCCACAGAGGGGGGTGTAAGTACAGAAAGTGTGGCAGGGCACGGGCTGATGCTGGTCCCAGGGGCCAGGGCACAAGCTGGGCTATGAGCAGTCCCGTTCTGCAAAGCCACCCCGTGTCACGTCACCCACAGCTGCAAGCAGATGGTTTAGGTCAACCCGGCCCCTTTCCACCATCACGGTGCTCACTCCCAACGCAATAAATAGAAAGGCTATTTTGTCAAGCCTGGCTCTTTTTATTCAGGAACTTCTCTAAGGAAGCCTGAGTGCGTAAACAGGAAAGCAGGGGCTGTTTTTACTTTACCCATCTATAGCCGGTACGCGCGGGCTGACATCAGGCGAGGGCCAGCTGCACCAAGCACACCCAACAATTTGCTCCCGAGGTGGCAGTACCAGCGCCAGGGCAGGCACAGCTGGAGGGAAATGCAGACAAACACATTGCCCCTCCGGAGCCACTGCCGCCCTGACACCCCTGCCTTCCCCACCTGCCCCCCCAGGTCCCCATCCATGCTGGGGACAGCAGGGAGGAGAAGGGGTGCCTGGAGGAGCACCCTCACACCTGAACTTCATGAGCAAGATATTTCTTTCCTGCAAGAATCCAGTCCTCTTGCTGCAGCTTGCTAACCATGGGGGCCCAGGCCACATCCCCCCAACACCCCTGTGCTTGCGCAATGTGAAGTGCTACAACCGGGGAGCGCCAGGTGCCTATCTTTAGCCCTTGTGGACTGGAATTGCAGCCTGCACTGCAGAGCTCCCTGCAGAAACACTGGTGGGAAGGAAAAGCACCACCACGCTGTAATTTTGTCTCTGGTGATGGGGTTTTCTTTCTAAAACCCGAGTATCAGTTTCATTCACTGCTCCAGGCTACAAGAAATACACTTCACCTACAGCCGTAACATCTTCTCTCTTGCCTATATGTCACCGTATAATAAAACATGCATCAGTTTTACAGTCACTGTAGAGTTATTGCATGACATATGTGTACAAAGCACACTGGCTTATATGACCACCCAAGCGATTAATAAAACTGATTGCCTGCTAGAATTGATCTTTAACTAAAGGTTGAAGAAAATTTGTCTGGAAACCTTGAGAATAATTTAGAGTGGTTGCTTAAATCACAGAGACACAAAGTCTGCAGGAGGTGGATCATCATGCAGCTTTTATCATTAATGTTTTTCTCTCCATGGTCTCATCACCTCTAAATAGACTATCCTACCAAATAATATTTATGTTAATTTGTTTATTTGCTACCATAGAAAAAAAACAACTGCTACAACAGTGCTAAGGAAACAAGCGTGAATAGAGTTAAGTGCCTTGGTTATGAGTAATTTCTGACTCTATTTTAAACATAGCAAATTCTGCTCAGTTACACCAGACTAAATCAGAGAAAGGTGAATTCTGTGAAAACTGAGGACAAAATTTAGCCCACAAGTTCAAATTGCCACTTCAGAAAATGAAAAATCAAGTTATTAATTTTATTAGTCACTCTCAGCTTATTTTATACTTTCTTTCCAGTTATTCACATGCACAAAATGAACATAAAACTAGTTTCCTCATGTGTTTTACTGCTTATTAATAGCCTGTAAGCCACAATAGTAGTGATCTTAATTTACATCAGAGAGTACAACAACCACTAGCTCTGCAACAGAAGATGACAAGAGGTGTGGAAACAGCAAGCAGTGCTCTGTCAGAACAGTACCACCTTACGCTTGATTTTGTTGTACACATCAGGCTGTCATGTGGAGTACAGCAAGAGCCCTCAGATAAACAGATTTACGCTACAGCTTTCTGGATCTTCAGTTCACTATAAATACAACTGTACTGGGACTTCTTGGGAGAAATCAGTTTTTCTGCATTTATCCTATCAGTAAGGGAGCTTACTCATTTTCTACACTATCTTTAACCTGGAAAGCAAGAAAAATAAAAAAATGATAAGTTTCTGGATAGATTCTTCTCTGCTGCTGGCCAGCTGAGTTCATGTCATACTGGCTCCCAGTTAATGATGTCCAGCCACCTTTTCTAAAGTCCCCTTCTGCTTTAACTCCGTACATACAGTCCACCTGCTAGCCAGGCACTGTATCCGATTCCGAGTCACTGGATAGACTTCAGCATTTACTTACTTAATTTAAACTCATCAAGGACCACTATAAAGAGCTGTACAGAACTAACATGAGTCTTGGGTATTTGATCCAGGGTTTCATGTTACAGTTTCCAGTAAGCAGACAGTTTTGTTGGGGTTTCTTCTACTGCAAAAAGGCAGAAATTTCTGGGTTTGGCAATGCAAATTGAATAGGTGACAACAGACATTGGCTGTTCCAGTTGACTTTGAATTTGTTGAATTTATATCAGGGAAATAAGTAGCCTAAGACAGCTAGAAGTTTGAGTGGTGTAAATCAAGTATAAACCATACAAAATCAATGGAGTTACTTTGATGCAAATGAGAGTAGAGCCAGACTTGGCATTTCTTACAGGCAATCTGGCAGTATTCTCCAACATCCTAACAGCATGGAAAGGAGATGTCTCTGTCCATTCATATTGACATCCAACAAGTCTCTGCTAGGTGCTTTCCAGGGCAACTGCTGTTTCATGTCTCTCTCAGTCAGGACAGAGTAATTCAGCAGATTTTCTGTTTAGCTGTGCTCGGGTGTCAGAGTGTAGGTAGAGAAGGTAAGCAAGCTCATGACTGACTGTGTTGCAGCATCCTTTCCAGCCTCCTTCTGCATCAGCCTTTGTGAAGTACACTTATTGAGCCTTGTCTTGTCTCAGTGCAGGAAGACATACTGAAGTGGCCAAACGCTCGTTTTCATCTCTTCCCAGATAGCATGCTATGACAAGATTTCAAGAATCTCTGCCCTTTTCTCCCCATGACCTCCAAAAGCCTAAGACAAGGCATCTCATGCTTTGTTTCTCTGAGTATGGAAGGGAGGCAGAAAGTGTCATTTTACTGTGAAAAGTCAATATTTCAATTTAAAAAGAAAGACTGTAAGGCAGATCTATAGATCTTGCCTAGTACACATTCATGAAAGCAATCAATTTGTTTAGGAGAAAAAGTTGGGAGGTTGGGTGGTGAAACCAGAGACTAAGCAGGGACTCCAGGGCAGAGCCTCTTGCTGCCTCAGCCTGTAAACCTTGATATTTCATCAAATCCTGCCCCCTCCAGCAAAATCAGCTCATAAGCTGGTAAATAAAAGCACAGCAGCACGTGGCAGGAGAGGGAGTCAGCTTCTACATATTAACACGGGATGAAATTTGGAGCAGCTCTGTTGTTGGTTCATGCACTAGGGAATGAAAGTCATGTGGCTTGTCTGGGTCTGGCAGTAAGAGAGTTGCCAGTGTGAAAACAAAGGAAGATGTGGTAAAAAGCTAGGAGCTACCCAGAGAGCCCTGAGATACCTGTTTTCAGAAAACAATCATTTCTGCAGTGCAAGGGAAGAATTTTAAAATTCCCTGGAGCTCCACTGCAGCATTCAGTACTGTTCCTTGTGGTACCCAGTACAAATAAAATGTGAATTAAATAGGCCCATGTAAAGCGCATTCAAGCTTGCTTTTTCTTTTCCTTTTAGGTTTCTCTTTCAAGTCTTTTTTCTTTGATTTCTGAATGAAAATTCTGCCTTGCCTTTGTGGTCAGCCATGCCCGCCATCTAAAAGTCTCTTTAGAAAGAGACTCTTTTCAAGAGTTATTAATCACGTGCGAAGAATTTTGGTCATAAATACTTCAGGGGTGTTGTCAAGAATAAGATGCAACAGAAATAGGCAAGTTATAAAAAAAAAATAATCAGGAGCAGTCTAAAAGAGCCAAATGTGCTTCATTCTGTCACACAGTCCTTCATGTATCCTTCAGCACAGGGCAATTCAGAGAACCCCAATAATTTCATCTGCAGGAATAAGCTGCTAGCCATATCTTTAAGCAACACAAATCTTCCTATGTTAGTGAATACAATGCTAAAATTGACATTTTAAAGACATGTACAACCCATCTTTCATGAAGTATCATCAGTACTACAGGTAAGTACCAATGGTATTTAAGAGACAGTCCCTAGCTAGCAAACACCACTGACTAAAGCCTACATTTACAGTTTCTGAAGCTACTAAATGCTTTCTCTATCTGCACTGAAAAGGCATCTCCATCTGCACTGAAAAGGAGACCATAACTTGGAAGATCACAGCAGCACTGTGCCCACATGGATGATAACAAAATCACATGCACAGCCTGCCTTTGCTAGTAGTCTGGTATCCTGTGCCTCACCCATCAATAGGAACGTTGAAGGCATCCTTAAACCATCACTTCTCGTCTACCAAATAGGCTGTGGGATTCATTGTTACTGGGTAGCACCCTACAGCCACTGCAGCAACAGGTGTGTCCCTGCCTGGGGAAAACTGTGTGGTCGGACAGAAGGACCTTTGTGGGAATTCACTCAGCCTCGTTGCAGTCCAGTAAACTTACAGCCAAAGGCTGAAAACACAGAGATGTTATATCTTGTTTAACACTTGTCACCTGTGAAAGAACACTTTTTAACAGCAGAAGATCCTTGGGAAAGAGAAGCCAGTCTCTAAGCCCCTCTCAGAAAGTATTCAGCATTCCCTACTACAGTGTGGGTGTCCTTTCATAAACAAACATTATTTCATTTCTGAAACCCATCAGATTTCTGCTTTATATTAGTTTGCAGAGACTCCCAAAGTACCCCTAAGCAATTTTGGAGTGGTGGGTTTGTATGAAGTTCTCTCTGTAGCTGTGGTTTTGTCTGTCACTAACAGATGAGCCAGAGAGATTTTTTTCCTCATTTGTTTCATTCCAACCCAAGTTCTGTCTGAACAATGTACCTAAATAAAGCCATCATGTACCTTTTTTCTTTTCCCGTTTTATCTAGCGTTATGATGGAGAAGTTCATCACTCCTGCCAAAGCTCCGGTCATTACATCACGACTGAAGTCAGATGGGAGAGAGACAACATGTTTACTATTAGGCAACACCTGTGCACAGAAGTGGGTTTTGTACTAGGCTTTGGCTGGGACAAAGCAGGCGGTCACTACTGTGAGAACTGATGTCTGGAGGGCAGAGTTCCTTTCCAACAACTAGGAGTACCAGGTGAACTGAGATTCCCTTAAGCATCTAAAGAAGTAGCCATATTTAATGATCAAAATATCCTTGCAAGCAGTCTGGGAGGCCAAATGAGAGTCAAAATACAGGAAGCACATTTACAACATCCAACGCATTTCCAGTCAATCTGGTTCATACGTCATAATCTGAAGGCAGAGCAAAGCACTCAGAAACTACTGCGTGGCTCAGAGTAACAAATTGCAAGCAAATAGCTGTTTTATTACATGTTTATATGAATAATTTGAAATGATTTATTGGTTTGTTTTGTCATTAAAACTACAGGCTCTGAATATCACTCAACTTCTGTTGTATGTGTTACATTTTATCAGTCACATGCATTTTAATTTGGCTCTATTAATGGTTCCAGCTTCTTGAGTTTGAAGAGGCCATGGGGAATAATGCAAGGATCTATTTTAAGTCTACAGCTATTTTCTATTTTGGCAAAGAAATAACTGTCAGTAAATAAATATCATGCTATCATTTAGATACATGTAAATTATTCTGGATGACCTTGTGGAGCCCAACAAAATAGGAAGCAAAAAAACCCCAGCAGCCAACATAGGGAATGTGCAAAGATTAGCATGATAAAACTAAACTTATAGTAAATGAAAGCATGGCTGTATCGAGCTAACTTGAACAAACTATTTGATCACTTCTTCCTTCCACCTTTTCAAACTTGAGTCCAAAATAAATTAATGCTAGACTCACTCCAGATCTAGTGCCTGCTTCTTGAAATAAAACTGTTCATTATATTTTATTCACAATATAGAAATTAGGCCATTTCTATATTTTTTTCACATATTTCAGTTACTAACATCTGAAGTCTATAAGGACGTGTTTGGAAATCCAGGTCTTTGTGCACCACAGTACATACACCTCTCCCATTGTTCTATCCTTCCAGTCTAGAGATACACAGTGGCCTCATCTCCACCCTGATAGGTAAGAGCAGCCATCTGACAACTCTTGATGTCTGGAGGGCAGAGAGTTGCTTTCCAGCAACTAGGAACACCATCTGATAACTCTTCTGCTGCTCATCTTCTGTGCTGTCTCATCAAACCTTAAAAGCAGCCACAGTAATGAAGGCTTCCAGCAGTGCCCAGGAGTAAACACCTAGGGAAAAATCTAAGAAACACGGGTAGAGTGCAATCCCTACAAATTATTCTCTTGAATTTGGAAACCACCACTACCTTAGAGACATCATCCCATCAAGACATGTAATTTGGTTCTTGTGTTATAAGAAATGCAAACAACTGTGCCACATTCACCTTCTCCTGCCCTTTATGATTTTTTAGACAGTCCCTTCTATCCTCCCAAGAAACAGGCCCAGTAATTAGGACTCTTTAAACACAGACACCTCTCAAGCAAAGCCAGCATACTCCGTTCCTTCCTTCTCCCTCTCCCCATTCCAGCCCTTTGGTCCCACAGCACAACACTGCTGTGCCAACAGAGCCATGCACTTTTCAGGACCACCCTGTAAAATGCATCAGTGGAGTGATCTGTGGTAAAAATGTGCTGCCATTCAAACCCCTACATGGTGAGACTCCAGGCGAGCAACTGGGAGGATAAATCCTGGTTTACATGAAGTAAAGTAGACATCAGTGTGTGCATGTACCATTCTATGACAATTTCACAGCCTGTAAGGCTGTGGCTATCTTTTTTCCTGATCAGACCAGTCTACGGTCATCACATGATAAAGGATGCATCAGTTAAAATGCTGCTTTAGTCTTTGAAAACCTTGTGAAGTGGGACTTTATTTCCCTTCGGTCCACTCAGCTCCCACTATAATCTTATTTTCACAGTGGTCTTGAACCCTTGCTTCACCAGTAACCCTCAAAACATGGGCAAGTACAAAGCTCTGAATAAAGATCTTGTTCGTCATGTACAGATAACTAAAGCGAACTTCATGCTTCATCTCTTCAAAGTTTGATTCATCTGCTGGCAAAGTAAAAATAATTACAAAATAAAAGTCTTAGCTCTTTCTAAGCCACTTTAATGACCCATTAGTAGAGAAATAAATGGTTTAAAGATACACTCTTGTAAGGGTGGATGTAAGGAGCACATTAGTGGCAGGGGGGGTGGGGGGTGGAATGAATTTATTCCATTGCACAGTTTCTCTTTCACTCATTTCCCAGCCTGTCCTTATCACCACCAAGATTACGTAAATCTTTCCCCTATTAGGAATTGGGCTTGCTTTAGCTGGTAGTGCTCCAGTTAATGTTATCTCTATCTCTAGAATTGCTAGCATTCCTTAGAAATCCTACGTGGGATGATATTAGCTTATTTGGCCAATACTTCTAGAATATTTGTTTGTTTTCACTCAGACAAAAATATTCAGGCCATTATTCCATCTAGTGCATTAGAGCTGAGCTCACCACCCCTGCTCCAGAAGATATCAGGACTGGCAAGGGCTACCCACAGGACAAACCACCTCCTCCTGGGCTGTGCTGTTATCACTGCTGTCGTTGATGGTGCCACACAGTTCCCTTCCCACAATAGACCAAGCTGTAGAGATATCTTAGCATACAAAGTTCAGCTCTCAGTGACACGAGATTGTCCAATGATAAATGCAGAAGCCACTTACACATTTGTTCTTGTGCTCTGTTCTCCCCCACATCTTCTTTGCTCTGTTTCTCTACTTAGAGGTATCTTACTGTATCCATTGCTATGTCATAGCATAGAGAAAATCAGTGTTTAGCAGTAGTCCTAAGAGTCAAAGCTCTTGCACACGAATCAAGAGTTAAACCTGTAGTAGGTACAAATTGATATATCTCCATTGATTCCTTTGGATCTATGCCACTACTCTGGTTTTCATCAGGATATCTATCAGGGAAATTTTCAGATGGGCTGTATTTTAATGCTAAGACATATAAAAAATAGTCCAGCCGTAGATCTCTTCCATGGAAGAGTCTTCATTTTGAAGCACAAATTGCCAGCTTACTTTTAAAAAAAAATAATAATGTAACAGCCTTTAAGTTCACTCACAGGTTACTTTTTTTTTGCTACTGAGGTTTTGGGCCATTGGGTTGTTTTTTATTTGTGGGATTTTTTTAGAAAGATCATAAATCATATATACCCACATCTTTCAAAACTCACTCTGTTGTTCTTAAGGAACTTGCTTTCAAAATAAAGAACTCATCCACATGTCGTGTCCTGGTGCTGGAGTTGCTGGAGTGTAAATCAGAGCTGTAGCCAGTACACTTTAAAGCTTTTTTCACTTAACAGACCACTTAGTTTACACAAATTGCATACTTGCTGTTTTCACCTGTCCAAACTGCAAAAACAAGCATCTACAAAAGAGCCAAAGTAAAATCTAAGCATGCATTCAGAAGATGAATGGCACCAAAATGTAGCTGTTTGTGGATGGAGAGCACTTACACTTGCATTCATTGCAGAGTTGTCTATGTGACAGCTTCCTTTTGTTCCTGCTATGTATTGGCTTCTGTTACAAACCACCGCAGAGCTGAGGACAAAGAAAAACTTCCACATTTCCCAAATTATTTCTGGAACACATGAAGGTCCAAAGGCCAAACTCTGCTCCACACCACACCCACCAGCCTGACACCAGTGGAGCCGCTCTCTTGTGCGAGAGCAGGCTGTCCTGTGCAGGATTCGCTGAGGGATTTAAAAGGAAATTTTTTTATAGCCAGGTTACATCAGTTCAACTAAGATACTACAAGGAAGGAAAAAAAAAAAATAGTTCTGCTTATACTGGGTAAAATCTCCCAGTTCAGTGACTGTAGGCTTGAGTGCTACAGGATATCTTTTTAATAACAAGTGTTTTTCTCTACTGACTATCCTTCCTGTGTCTCTTTGCTCCCATGAATATGCATCTTCTCCCCAGGCTCAAAGGACCACACATCCTTCCTCTTTAGCCTCCACCACCTCATTTCAAATATTCCTCTTCTGCTGTAACTGTGGCTATCAAAGCAACTGCACAGCAGGCATACGATCAGCACCCAGGGGAATATCACAGCTCTGAAACTCCTCCTGATATTACATACAGAGTTTCCTCAATCCTACTGTTTTTTTTCTTTTTTTAATCTTTCTCCTCTTCATCTTTCCCCAAGCTCTCTCCCTTCATGTTTACTGCAAAACACCACATTTTCTATGATAAAGCAGGAATAAAATTGAGTCCATCACTAAATGCAATCACTGGCTTTATTCCTTCTGCCATTGGACCCCATACACGCCTTGCATCTCACTCGCTCATGTAACGGAGGGTTCAGGTGTTTCTGATGTTGCTGCCAGGCACTAAAAGCAGACTGATACAAATGTGAGCTAAAAAGGATCGTTCGATCCCTAACTGCAATCACGGATAAGGCTGGGAATTCTCCAGCACACGCCAAGCAGCTGCTGCCATGAACAGGCTCCAGGGATGTACTTTGGTGCATTCCTGGCCTGACTTAGTGCCTCATGCTAACTCAGTTTTCAACCACAGTCATTCTTGTGCTGGCTCGTTATTATACCACTGTAAAATAAAATGTTTGGACAGTACTGAATATTCCTCCTAGCTGTTGCTCTCATTTGCACAGCAGGTTACTATTCTATATAGTAAGGCGACAGTTGTTTCCATCCTATTGCTCTCTAATTTTCCTGTCAGATAATGTTTCCATCTAGTGCCCATTGTACACCTCTAGTACAATTAACAGGGTGCTTACTCGATCTTTGAATAGCAAAAGTCATACTGAGCTCAGCAGGAGTTAAATAAAAGAAGCACAAGTTCTTCTGGACCTGATCTTGTTAACTGACTTGTTAACTGAGAGAACACTGAATTTCAATACTAACAATGTTCCTAAGTATTTTTCTTGTATTTATGTTTATATTTACATTATTATATTGTAACAGCTATGAAAATAAACATTAACAACTTTGTAGATATTGTATGCACCTAAAGAGAATTAATTTGATACGTGTTTTAATTTGGGTAAGAACAGGTTTTTCAGCACTTAATGTAGTGAGTTTTATCTGCTCCTGACAGATATTTTTATGGAGTGTCACACATTTTTGCTTTGTTTCAATTTCTGAATGAAATGGATGGGAAAATAAATTACTGCAAGCAAGACATTACAATCCTCAAAACTATAAAACTTTCTGGCTTGTGAAAGAGCTCAGCAAATGAGGATTCCTCATTCCAGAACTTGCTCAGAAACAGACTTCCAAAATATGTTCACTCTTCTTAAAGCCGCTGATTCTCGTCACTTCAGTGAAGGCCTTCTGACTGAAATATTAAGAAAAATTTATTCCTTCATCTTTATTTGATGTTTGCTTTACAGTTTTGGGCCTCAAAGGCACCCTTGAGGCAACTGATACTGTCCAAAATCACCTTTAAGCGAAGACCAACAAAAAGGCTTCTGCAAACAGACAGTATAGCGCTATGTGAGAGCCTGTGTGGGAACCACTAATGTCTTCTGTAATATACAATCTTTTAGGAACAGTCCTCAGTGTTTTTCAAGCTGCATGTAAGACTGAGAGCCTTTAGCCCAGGAAAAGTTTTGACGTATTAATTAGTGTTGGCTATGTCTGAACCGGGAGATGCAGGAACACTTCCAAGCTGCATTTGACCTTGTGATTGCAATTTGACTTACATCAAAGTAAATCTAAGGTATGCACAAGCCACCCTACCTGGATTTTCAGTTCTCATACAAAGGACACCTGGCTGAGTATGTTAGAAGACACTCCCACCACCCTACTCTGACCAGACCTGGACAAATGAGACCCAGGCCTCAGGTCAGCCTGTCTGTTCTTGATAAAGATTTGAGACAATGTCCTCAACAGCATCATGACATTAATCTTCCAAAGATGCTGCAGTACAGTAAAAATTTGATTTTGCCATCCTTATTGGTCCAGAACAAAAGATGTTTTACGTGTTGTCCATATTGTCTTGGGCAGTCTGTATCTACAAATAAACAAACCAATAGAGATATTTACAAAAACAGTACTGAAAAAATTAGGAGCAAGTTGGTTTTCCCAGTGACGAAAACCAGACTGGAATAGAATTAACTGTAATTAATAAGAGAAATATTGGTGAGAGTTCAGGTGAGATATGATGTGAAATTTTTGGCCTGGGCTGCTTTTGGTTTCAAAGAATTGTGTTTGCCTCCCAGAGCAGTTGAGGAATAGGAATGTGGACAAGAGTGATCAAATTTCATCAGAAAAAGTACTGAGGAAGTAAAAGCAACCATTACATTAATCCTCATCTTCAAATTCTACTGCATGTCAGCAGTTGGTAAAGGGAGTGGGCAAAAGGTGACAGCAGGGCAATCTGCCCTTTGCATGTCCTTAAGCCTCTTGAAAAATCCAGTGTCTTTGTCTCTGTAAGAGCCAGACTTTTAACTGGTCAGCTGATGGACAGGAGATACACCCTTTGTCAAAGAAGGAGAAAACCTGGAAGCTGCCTTGGCATCTGTTTTGCATCCTGACAGCCATTTGTGTCAACAATTGCACTCACCCTCACTTCTGACCTGCAGGTAAAACCTCTGAGTCTCTGGCCCAGAATTAATTTTATCTTGGTGGGAGATAAAAGGCTGCCAGCCTCCTAAAAGTTAGACACCTCATCCAAACAGGTGGCCCAGGCATATGTGATGGGGTTCATTCCACTGTAACTTAAATGCCTAAGATAGCTGAACTCTGGAGAGGCCTCCCTCTTTGCACTGATTGTAGAGCAGGCTAGACTGCTAGCTTAAACCAGACCTGCAGCTTTTAGATAGCTAATGCTGGATTAAATGAATTCCACCTCTGACTTGTGCGGTCTTCAGACAACCTCCAGCCGCTCTAGCTCCATTTTGTCTTCAGTGTCTTGACCACTGTATACTGGGAGCAGGTTATACCTACATTTTTTAAGAAGATGCCATAGCCCTACAGATCAGCGTGGCAGCAGTAGCATCTGCCTATTGAACTACGCTTGAAGTGGTCCTGAGGCAATTTACAAATCCCTGTTCTCTTTTTAGGCTATTTTTATACAAATCTTACATCAGAGTAATTCTAACAGCTTCATTAGTATTATCTGAGGTGCTGAGGTTACTCCTGATCCCATTTAGTAAAAGGAGCATAAAGCCAACAAATTTTTGACAGAGCAGCTCAGCAGAGCCTGTTTTCATGCAAGTCATATCTATAAAATCTCTACTGAAAACAGAGCACTCACTGACTTGAAAGCCAGCTGATTCTAAAACAACATCCCAGTCCAAACAAACTGATCTTTAAATTGGACCATGTAATTCCTTTGGCAAAATCAGCCCTACTGTTGAGGTACATCTGTTGAGCATGGAGTCAGATCATTTTTTCTATGCATGAGTATTTCAGTAAATTTGCAGATAAACTCTGTAAGCTCTGGTGCAATTTAAAGCTGTACACTGAATGTGCTCTTTTCAGTCCCTGCCAAACTCCACCTCACTGCAGGATTAATTTAACATTCAAGCTGTAGGATATCTCCGAAGGGACATTCAGTGTAGTTCTTAGGCCACAGCAGCCTTAACACACCTTCACAGATGAACCACATCACCTTTGCCCAAAATTAAGCACAAGTGAACTAAGACTGGAGAGGGAGTGATCTAGTGACCCAGTTGTCTAGACCCTCCTCAGAGACAATAGACAAGCACTGCCCCAGGGTAACGCATCTTGGATGGGACAGGATGGAATGGAAGGAATCACATCCTGGAAGTGCCTATTCCCTGTTCCCTGTGCAGGGACTGAAGATGACTGTTCTGTGATAGACCACTGTTTTTTATATGGCTAAAGTCTGTTGAGATGAAACCAATCCATCCCTGGACAGGAGAAGCTCACATTCCTCTTTTTTTCAGCCAGCTTGTTTGTCTTTGCCCTGAAATTAGTTCCTGTTAATCTCAGAGTAAGTCATGGCTGAAAAGTAGTTTGTGAATCTGCTTTTTTATCTTTACCACCTTCCAGCTCTCATTTACCAGCCTCCAGCTCAGCTTAGCTCCCTGGCCTTGACCACGTGCGTGGGCATGCTACCAGGCATCACAGGACTGTTCTCATGACAGGGAGCTCAGCCACCGAGCTGCACAGGCACACAGCCTTTGGCATCTCACTAAAGAAAGGGCAATAGAAACTATATTCCTGGAATGGCCTTGCTTACATCTAAGAATATCTGAAGTAGTGCTTATTTTCTTGGGATTTTTCTTCCTGAGAGACTACTCTCTCTGTTTTCACTCATTAATGAGAAACAGAAGAGAAATAAATGCCCAAGTGATAGGACATGAAGAAGTATATGTAGTTTGATGAAGACTGCCTGAGTGCTAAACTCAAGTACTACGGGAACCTTAACACTTACTAAGCCTTCTTATTCAGGGCAATACCCCAAGTTCTGCTTTCTCTGTATTATGTTCGTCCTGGCTATTAATAGCCTATATGACACCCAAATGATCGAATAAATCTGGCTACCTCATGGAAGTGGTTTGGTTGTGCTGTGTGTGGGCTGAGTTTATGAGCAGGTTTTGAGGAAGCTGTTCAGGGGTTTCACTGCACTCCAGGGAAGCATCTTGAATGGCAGCTGAGGAGGAGAGGA
>NW_010125826.1:31097-54391 GCF_000699245.1 Pterocles gutturalis | reverse complement strand
GAGGAGAGGAGAGGAGAGGAGAGGAGAGGAGAGGAGAGGAGAGGAGAGACCTCCTGTGTGGTAGCCACTGCCAGCCTGGGGCCAGAGTGGGGCCAGGGTACTTGCAGTCCAGCTCTGGTGTCTAAAACCCCTCATCCTGGTGGCTGGAAGGAGCAGTCTCTCCCCTGAGTGAGTATTTCATTCTTTGTTTGTAATTTTATTTAATTCTGGTTTGAAACAGTGAAAGAGTAAGACAAAATGGTAAATAAAATCTAGAGTTGTTTATTCAGTTTGTACTTCTTTCCAGTTTGTCTCCTAAAAACTAAGGGCAAGTTAGTTAGTTACTAAGACTTGGGTCATTAGGCTTTTACAATTTTATTTTCTTGTCAGCAGAGCAGATGCCAAAATGTTAAGATATTCCTCGCTAAGGCTGAGAAAAAATATTTTCTGCAGTTAGGGTGTTGGGTTTTTTTTCATTTTACCTACAGAATTGGCAACAGGATTAAAAAATGGTCTGTGATTTGCCTTCCCCCAAGAGACCTTGGCTAAGTACTGCTTCATATAGTGGCAAAACATACAACTAACTTGCCAAAGGAACTGTCCCAGAGCTGAATTTACTGCAGGACAAACAAATGTGACAGAAGCAAACAGGTGAACTCCTGAAAAGGGGCTCGGCAGGGCAAAGACTCAAGGGTTTTTTTCATTGGTATCTCTGGTTCAGAAAGCTTAATTTCCCAGCAAAAAAATCCTATCAGTGCATGGCCAGGCAGTAGCAAGCAGGCATGTTAACTAAATAAGCAATTTTAAATCATTCAATCAAGGTAGTCAAGGGGAGTGGGTGAAAAAGGTATTTTTAAAAGCTGTTCCATGCACTTGAAGTGTCTTTTTTCATCCCTCTGGTCTCCAGATTCCAGGACATGTCTTTGCATGTCACCGAAATCTACATGAGATCTCAAAGACTGAATCTCTCTGCTGGGGGCTTAGGTGGAACTTGAGTGGTCATCAACCTTGAATGGGCTGCTACACCAGAGGAATTTCATTCAGAGAGTTCCTTTGCCTTTTTTCTAAGTATATTTTATTCACATTTTGTAACTATATCCTTGGCCTGCACTACTGAAACCTCTTAGAAACTTTTCAGTAATGAATCTTGTCTATAATGTGCTTCTTAAAGCTTCCTGAAATGAACTCTTCGCACTGTATATATTAGAAAACTAACATTGTACTAAAACTCTCTTTTGACTGCATGTTTATTGAAGGGGCAGATGAGTTCATTCTTCCCATGCCTCTCAATGGTGTGTATCTCAGAATCATCCATCATATGCAGATCAGCAAGGTCATCATCAGAATGAAGAAATAAGAGTTTTAAATTGCAGTCCTACCACCTGAGAAATCCCTGGCTTTAAGACTTAGCAGGGTGTTTGCATTCCTGTCGTGTAACCTTGCACATCCATTTAAGGTTAAGGCTCTGTCTGAAATATGGCATTCTGTGGGATTAGCTATACGGATCACAGCATGGCTGATGTATGAAGTGGCATTTTCTTTGTACCTTTTATGTTAGAAGATCGCTCTGATGATGGAATTTTACCATCCAAAATGTACTTTGTTGACAGCTCAAATGAGAAATGCTCATGCCCTCTAAGAAGCAAGTTAAATTATCAGTAGGTAAAGGCACAAGTGTATGCAATCTTGCTGTTGTGTGCAGATAGGCTTGGTTGAGCTGGCTGCATTTCCCTGGTATAATCACACTGTACTCACTAACCATATAAATGTCAAGAAGAAATAGACTAATTTTTGTAATGTGACCAAAAGGCAACCGTTTCCGTGTCATGATAATGTTCTATGAATTATAGCTTGTGTGTGGCTGACTTAATAATTGCTACCTTTGGACATGTTTTATATGGGAAATATATTAAGATATCATTTACAGGTATTTCAGATGAAATTAATGACAAATATTAATCCATGCCCATGAATAGAACAAAATGAAAACAAGGTCTTCTGGAAATCCCCAAGAATTGGGATTCCCTCTCTGTATTGATTTTTCTGTGTATACTTGAGTAGGTTTCTAAAGGCTGCCACAACCATCAGGCTCAGCAGTAGCCAGAGCTCAGGCAGGGGATTAACGCTGCGTTCAAATAGGTTTGGATACATTCTGCCCCGCTCTGTTCTTGGCACCTGGTGTCCTGAAAGACATTTATACTGGGCCTTTTCAAGATTTCCTCTTCATTCTTCAGTCCCATACTTTTAATGTCCCTGTAACTGTCTGCCTTTTCCAGATGCAAACCCAAGCATCTATTGAATTTGGCAGAAGACAATAGAAACCTGTAGTTGCTTTTACTGCAGAGTGTTTCCTTTACCTTTAGCAAGAAACAGGCAGTATAAAACTATATCAGACAATCTGTTCTGATTCAAACTGAGTCTGTCTTTTCTTTCTCTTTGTGATATTTGGACATACTTAAACACCATGACTGCAGTATCATATGGTTAATCTAAAGATTTTTCTATCTGGTACACACAATAAAATCTTTTCTTCCAAAACACAACAGAATATATACTGGACATACGTGCCACTTGTATATTTAAACAAAATGTACTTATTCCAGCTATCACACAAGACCAAGCGTGAAAGTAGATGCCACTGAAAATCAACAATTGCTGACCATTGCTTCATTGCGTTAGCTGAGAGAGAATTTTTACCAGCTCAAGGGCTCAAATACACTATTTGGTGTAATAACTGATGGTAAATATTTATTAAAATAATCCTAAACATGGGACTTATCTGGAATGTTTCCTCCTCACCCTTTTTCTTTCCTTTATCTCTACCCTCCTACTTTCCCAAACACCTCAATTCAGTCCTCATGGATTTCAGGATCCTGTTCTAACCTGCTTCCTTTTGCACTTTTTGAAAGGGGTTGAATTTCACTCACTTCATATCACATGCTTTGACATTTGGGTGCTACAATGGAAGATGGAAAGTAGGCAATGTGTATTCACAGTTCCTGAAATAAATGAAAATGGTAAAAGGCATTAGAATTATAAAATGTGGCAAGAAAAACACATCTTCCCCCAAGCGAAAGGGACTATTATTTTTACCTTTGTGTGGAAGAAGGTGATGCTGCAGCCACCTAACACATTGGTAAGATTAAAGGCTGCTGATATTACTTTTGGCAGCCTTCCAAAGGTGAAAAGGCACACGACAGTCATATGAGGAATACAGAAAGGCGGCAATAAAAATATCTGCATAGTTGCCACCCTAGCTTTGAAGCCCACTGGCAAAATAAAGAAGCTTTTTTTATACTAGGCAATTCTTGAGCTATATTCTGCTCAACTATACCTTTTTAAATCCTGTCACTGAGATAGATAGCTTCTAACTGTTTTCGCTTCTGCAAGCCAAACTGGAACCCACAAATGTGTATTCACAGCTTTACCTAAACAAGAACTAGTGAACTCACCCAAAAATGACCAAGAAGCCAAAAGTCATTGTTCAAACTTTCTGGGGATAACCAGCCACTGCAAATATTCTTAAGATTTTGTTCTGATTTTTGTGTTAGGCCACACAGAAATAAAGAAACTATAAAGATATATTGGGTAAAAGGGATTGTATTGCAAAAAGGAGAATAAACCAAAACATTTCTGTAAAATACTGGTTTTATTGTACTGCATTTTTAATATCTAAAAATAAAGCCTTGTTTATTCAGTTTTGGTGATAACATTGACTCACCTGCCATGCAGCAAACCGATGATTTCTCTATTGTGTTTGTTTTGCAGAAGTAACTTGCAAAACAAGAAGCCCTTTTAGTGGCAATAACATTTTATAATTGCAGAAGGGCTGTCATTTTTCAGATTGGGAACATAAAATAGCACTTTATGTTCACCGTGTTCATACTCATAAATGTAAGTACCCTGGAGTGGAAGATTGGAAAGGCTTTACATATAAGCTCCCTCATATGGGGTTGCATGTGTTCCCTCATTTGATATAAATAGCTTCTTCTTTCCCCTGCATTGTTCTCTCCTCTTCTTGCCTTCACCCCTCCTGAGGTCAGAGATGTATTGTGCTGATTTCTGCATGATGAGGGAGGTCAGCCGTGGCCATTTGGAGATGCAGAAGCTGGTTCTGTGTGTGAATCATGCTGTAAAAAACACGACAGTCTGTCCCTCAGCTTTATTTAATTCCCTCTGACTTCAGTGAAGTTTCTTGTTAACAGCAGACACTTTAGAATAATGCAAGTGGACTAGACTTTTTGCTTCTATTGAGTATACGTCTCCTTAAGACAGTGAGATGTGACCCTGAGGTGCCTGGTGATATGCTTTAGCTGTATAGCCCTGCACCTCCAAATATTTCTGAGTAGTAATGAACTCAAATGAACTGAGCTAATAGAAAGAAAATCATTAGACTCCTTTAGGCCCTCCTAGGCCAAGCCTTTCTCAAAACAAAATGGCCAGCCATAAATAAATCAAAGTTGCATGACTGTAACTGTATAACATTTATCCCATGATGCGGGATGACACGTGGGAAAAGGACAAGTACGCTTTTCAGCAGAAGAAAGTTCCAGAGATAAAGTTAACCTGAGACCAGGAGAGCTGCATTTGGTTCCTGGCTTTGTCACAGGCTTTTTCTGCATCATCAGAGGAGTCATCCAATTTCCCCGTGCTCCTGTTCCTAGACATAACTTCAGGATGACACATGGGGAAGTTCACAAGGAGAAGGGGCAAACACAACACAGGCTGCAGGCTCCCATCAGCATCTTGTCACCCTGCAGCTCACACACCTGGTGAGTAACACTGCGCTTGAGTCTCTGCTTTTTTTTCTTATGTTCTCTGCTTGTCTTGTTCACCCAGCAGCAGATCCACCTGGGCCAGGGTCAGCTCGTGCAGTGCCAAGGCGAGGTCTTGCAGGCACCATCATACTGTGAGTGACGAAGAGGACCTCCTCCTGTAGGCACACTCAAGAGCCGTGTTTGGGTTTAGTAATGGACCAAATCACTGAGCAAATGCACATGCTCAGGGTGGCTATAGCAGTGTCCACTGCCCAGAGCAGCACAGTGCAGTCAGTTATTCAGATTGGGCTGATGTCCCTACACAAGCACCATCACATCAGTGTCATTAGTTGTGAGCACAAAGCAGATACCTCCCTTCTCCCTGCTCAATGTTCCAGCTCAGAAAATAGGTGTGGGGGTGTGAAATGAGCAGCTGAAGCGTAAGGCAACAGCAGCTACCCCAAGCTTGCAGGTTTGAAGAGCCACAAAAACACCTTCCTTAGGAAAACTGCAGCCCTGAGAGCTCAGAAGAGGAGAATGCACACACACCCTCAGCACAGGGAATGGGCTAGCCTTGCAGCCTATGCAGCGCCTACGCAGAGTGAAATTCAGTCATTGAACACCACAATTGTCTCACTTATTCATCTGGAAAACCAGCCTTCAGACTAATCCTCCTTAGAGACTAGTTACAAGGAAAGTTTCAGCTTGTAATGTTGTCATTTTGGTTATGCACACGAAGACAAAAAAAAGGAACAGACTGATTTGAAGTGTTCAGCACCTGCAGCTCCTATTGACTTCAGCGGGATTTCTGACTGCTTGACACTTCTGAAAAGGAGACTAATCATGTCACAGCAGAAAAGGATTCTTTTTTTTATTCCTTGTAACCAGAACTTGTGTATAAATAATATACAAGCTAGGGAAAAAAAGCTTTAGGGCTGAAATCATGCAGAGAATTTTCAGCCAAGTAGTGCAGTTATCAGCATATAGAGACACAGGTATTTGCAGAAGTCTCCACTTACGCTGTAATATGGTGTTCCGCTGCAGTACAAAAATAGAAATGATACAAGTATGATTATTACTATAAGAAGTTATTGTAGCTGTAATAGGTGATTACAACAGCAGATTGTTAAAGACTCATTTTCACTTCACCTCCTCACTAGTCTCCCTGGGATTTTTTGTTTTGTTATTCTTTCAAGTAAGTACAAACTGTTTTTTGCCTTTTACGGGGCTTAATGTTCAACTCCATTTTTATATCTCTCAAAAACAGCAACTTCTGATTTAAATGGCTCTGAGCAGGCATTCATAATTGAATTCCACTACAATTTTTGAATAAAACCACAGATAGGCTGTTTGTTTTTTCAAGCTAAAATTAGTTATAGCCATCAATACAAATGGTCTGCATACATGCAGGTTTGTGTGGTGGGCTGCCCACAGCACCTGCCTGGTGCCAGATACAAACTTAAACTAGCAATTTGGAAGGATTTCAACATCAGCCTTCCCGATTTCCCTGTCTAGGGGCTTTCTGAGTAATTAAAGATTGCCTGGCTCTTGCTGGAGGCCAGCAGTGCATTAGATAGCATCAACATCAAGCTTTGGAAAAGTGTGGTTACCTGCATTTAGTGCCCATATTCCATGAGTTGTGAAGGGATGACAGGGCTCATGCTAGGCAAGGAGAAGCAGGTGCCACACACCTTGCCATTAGTGAGGCTTTGCTACTGCTGCAGGGGATGATCTCGAGCAAACTGGAAAAAAGGAAGCTATCATAAGATGTATGCTAGTTCTATTGGGAATGCTACCTTCAGATAGCAGTTTTCAGTATTGCTCTGTCAAAATGGAAGGACATCATAAACCAAGGATTTTCAGGTCTGGTACTGCACCATGTTTTCAAGAGTGTCGCATTTAGACCTGGCTGGTACAAACACTACACAGCCACTCACTCACCCCCCTGGCAAAGGGAATGGGGGCGAGAATTAAAAGGTAAAGGGAAAAGAGACTCGTGGGTTGAGATAAGAGTAATATAATAACTGAACTGCAATAAAATTGAAAATAATAATGATACTAAAAATTATAATAGTAATATATACAAATATACAAATGAGTGATACACAGTGAAACTCTCACCACTCAATGACCAAGGCTTGGTGCATTCCTGGCTAACGATCCTGAAACAGGGAGAGTCCCAAAAAAATCCCAGAAAAGAGAGAAGAGCCTGAGAGTCTGAGAGCCAACCAGGAGTGTGAGAGCTGACCCCGAGAAAAAGAGAACTTACAGACAGATCCTCATCTATACACTGGGCATGATGTGCATGAATAGACTATTGGTCAATTTGAGTCTCGATCCTAAACCAAAGTTTGAATCGTAAGCCAGTAACTGTGGGCTATGCACCCTCCTAGCTTCTCCTGCATCTGCAGATGCTGGCAAAGCATGAAACTGAAAAGTGCTTGACTGTCCTGGCAACAACTATAAACATCAGTATGTTATCACCCTTCTCAGCGCAAATCCAAAACACAACTACTATGAAGCAAGTTAACTCTGTCCCAGACAAAACCAGGATAATGAGAGATGTGGGCAACTCAATATAATATATGTTTAAGTTTGTAGATTATATCAAACTGACAGAGGCGTCATGCTTGTTAAAGAATAAGCATTCAAAAGTATCTTGAAAAATAGGGGGAAATTACTCTTTAAAGGACAGGATGCAGTTCCAGAAGGTAAAAAGTTATAGAGCTAGGGAGCAATAGCAAATGCCTCGCATATGAGAGCCTGATGGGCAATGACAGTTTAGATAAAAGTTCCTTGGAAGAATATCTGCAGCCTACGGTAGATCACAAAGTAAGCACTAAGTGAACAGTATCATGCTGATGGGAAAAAAAATAAATACACTAAAACACATTGTTAAATTATCCTAATTAATTTTCCTGCAGTCCTCAAAAAAAAAAAATCTTAATGGGAATGTTCAGTATAATTCTCAGCCATAAAGTTCAAGGAAAACATGGAGCAGTGGAAAGACCTCAAAGGAAAGCAACAAGAATCCCCAGAGGCATGCAGTCGTGAGGGACAGTTGAAGGAAACTCTGTTTTTTAGGGAGGAGAATTCTGGAGGGAGATCTAATAACTATCTTCAAAAACAAA
This sequence comes from Pterocles gutturalis, assembly GCF_000699245.1. NCBI lineage: Eukaryota > Metazoa > Chordata > Aves > Pterocliformes > Pteroclidae > Pterocles > Pterocles gutturalis. Next base: position 46,524 of record NW_010125826.1, on the reverse strand, counting down.
AAGGTAATTGCAAAGAAGCAGCAAATAGATTGATTTCCTTGTCCAACATGGGAGGAAAAAAAAAAAAAAAAGCCAATGAAAGTCAGATAAAAGCCTGGGAAGATCTTGCTAGTAAGGAATTTGCTTAAGTCAAGGAACAGGCTGTCCTGGACCTAGGTGTGGGATCTCCATCACTGAAATGGCTGGGAGCAGGTTGGACAGACATTTTTTAGGAATAAATCGGATCATGCCCTTGGGTGAATCCATTGTGTTCTCCATAGTTTCTGAGCACGCTCAAGGCATTCTCAGCCAGTTGTTGATGCAGAGGGAGGAGTTAGGAACTCAGTTTCCAATGACTTTCAGTTGTATTTACCCTCTAAAATCCGAAAGCAACCCCTATAAGTGCACCTTACTGCAAGTCTATGAACTGCTTGGTATTCCACTCCCTCTAGTGTGGATTTCTTCATTCATTGTGACTTCTCAATGCAGTTGTGGTCCAAATGCCCCTGAAAAGTGTGTTTCTGTTTGACTCTGAAGTTCCTTAATAAAATAAGCCTCTATGTTTGGATGGAGTATCATGGGCCAATATCTTTCTTCACCATTAGATAACTTTATCAATATGACTTTATTACATCTAGTTTTTAACACGATAATTGAAAGCACACTTCCCTGGATGGATGTATGCATGGTTACCCTAACAGACTGTTCATAACTTCTTACAAAATATTTAAGTGGGAAAAAGTTATGCCATGAACTCAAATGCCTTCAGACTGAAATAAAATAATAATAGCATCACAGGAAAGAGAGCAAAAGCTGGAAAATTCATTGTACAGGGAGGACATAACTTAGACCCACTTTGCCACTTCTCCTGTGAGAGAAACTAACCATAGACTGGCATGAAATCTTTCTGCACCAAGGACACCAGGGTCAGGGTGCACCTAGGGGCAGAAAGGGGAGTAAAGAGAGCCAACATTGCCAGTGGGAAGAAAAGAGCACACAAAAATTTAAATTAGACCAGCAACATTTATTATAGATATACTTCCTTTAAAAGCTACCGCCTTATCTGGAAAGAGCCTGAGAGTGAACAGTAGAGATTATGGCCCTGCAGCTGCGAGGATGAGAACGTGAGGAAGGGGACAGAGCTGGGGAGGTGGGACAAAGGCCTCAACAGGGATGTGGGAGAGGAAGAATCACAGTTGTGACTGGGGGAAGGCACACATACCTCCTGAGGGGTGATGGCAATGTCTAGCCTCTGTCACTGTCACTAGGCACTCTGATCAGAGCTGGACAGGTGAGAGAGCAAAATCAAATTAATTCATCAATGTCGTTTTCTCTTAGCAACTAATGCACTGCTCATTGGGAGATTGTGGTAAGATACTCGCACAAGTATTTAAAAAGACTGGTATCTAAACTATTACAAATGAGTAATTTTGTTTCCAGGCAGGAAAGTGCAGATGACTATTAAGCTGATAAACTTCTAGTAACTTTTCATGAAAATATCCTCATACAAGTTGAGCAATGCTTGCAAGATACACCCACGTCTATCAGCAGATGGTGGTCCTGCTGGGGAGATGCTTGATTCTCTGATCAGTCAGTAAAAATAGCCATTTTTTATCATAAACCGATATAAAAACAGGACCATAGGAGCACAGACATCAAAAATTCCTGTGCTGCCACGTGTGTTATTTTCTTTGAATTTCTTGTGAGAACATAGATAAATTCCCATAGAAGTAGAAGCTCTTACCCCTTTGGACTTCTGCAGTAAAGAAGGACATGCTAACACGACATGCACCTTTTGCCGGGGGCAGGGGAATACAGCTATTATTTCTTCTTCAGTTCTTTGGCAGCTCCCAGCACAGCAAGTTATTTCCTATCAGCTCTGACTCATTTTGGGAAGGAGTTTTGGGAATGCTTTCTTACAGGCTCCTGAGAAGGCATTAATTAGTGTAACTCCCAGAGGGCACATCTCACAGGTCCCGCTCAGTGCTCGACCCGCAGAGATACAACCCAGGAACAGCAGGAACAGTCCCGCAAATGGGAGCGGTGGGTACCTATCAGCCCGATGCGCTGTGTCCCACTAGGGAAGAACAAACCCCTGGAGGGCCCCAAGCTTTCCCCCTCTCAGTCCACTTAGCAAATACACTTTTGGTAGCACCTGCCTGCTTCAATCCTGCACCTTTGATATTCAGCTCCCTTGTGACAACCTGGAGAGCGACAGTGCAGGCAGGTGGCTGCAGGGGCTCCTGGTGGGACCCCTCTGCTGGGGGCACCTCGGTTGCACCCCGAGGGGTGCTTGAGGGCCACGTCAGTGGGCTGGACACCAAGGACATGAGCTCTTTCAGTCCTCAGCTACGGCTTGTCAACTCCAAGGCAAGAGCTCATGCTTTTAGCTCTGGCGGTCCCTAAAAGCTTTAGTACATCGCAAGAGACAAAACCCTGTATTACAGGTGTTATTCTGCTCCAGCTAATGAAAGAGGACCCTGCATAGCTTCACTGCTTACTCAAAAGCTTTCAGAAAGCATAGAAATCTCTAAAACTCAGTGTCATAGAAACGTTGGATGATTTGGGTTGGAAGGGACCTTGAAGATCATCTAGTTCCAACCCCCCTGCCATGGGCAGGGACACCTTCCACTAGACCAGGTTGCTCAAAGCCTCATCCAGCCTGGCCTTGAACACTTCCAGGGATGAGGCATCCTCAACTTCTCATTAAAAAAAAATGCTGCTGCTGTTAGATCAGTTTTTTACAGAGCCCTCCAGCTGCTCTCCCCTCCCTTTCCAGATGCAAAGCATGCAGCTCCTGAAAGTCAGCTAAGGCACCAGGAGACATGACCCTTTGGTAAAATCACAAAGTGCTGTATGCGGAAACTATCTATACTTGAATATACAAACCTGGCAAACCTGTGAGTAAATGGTGAACTCTGTCTCAGAGAAGTTTTATATTGTATTAATTTAATGTGATGGGATAGTACAGAAATGTAATGAGTTTCTACAGGGAACACAGGAACCCCCATTTAATCCTGGGTTGAGCAGGTACCCTGTACTGCTGTGTATCTAACCCAGCAGCTACAGTCTGAAGAGAGGCAGTAGCAAATACATCAAAGTCAGGTACAGTTAGTCTTATTGTAAGTAGTTACAAAGCAAAACACCAAAGATAACATTTCTTCCTAGCCCTAATCATATTTGTGTAACTTTAAATTCTTTTAATACCTGAAATCCAGAAACCGTAGTAATAGGGAAATACATTCCTTGTATGATAAAGTATTTAATATTATGCAAAGATACCAACATTCTAGAATTATTTTTACAAGTATATAGAGTTGATTACTGTCTACTAGAGTTTACAGGGTTTTTCCACAAGGGGATCTTTGGCTGACCAAATTCATTCCAAAGTCCAAATTTTGCAACAAATGATGAAACAAACCAGTGCAATGTCACTGTGAGATGGGTGTTGGCAATGAGGATCACCACTGATAAATCCAACTTTAACATGCTGAAAACCTCTTAAAGAAAGCAGACTGACTTGATGATTTTGCAAATATTTGTCTAAAAATTAACATTACTACTGATAAAATTGTTTTGTTAATTTATTCCAACTTGTAAAATCCTTTAGGTATTAAGTTAAATATTTACCTAGACAGATGTGCTTTTCCTAAGTCTCTCTTCAGACAAAAGAAACTTATACAAATATTGTTTGCTATATAAAAATAGGAAGCACATTGGAACATTCATCAAACTGCACTCAGTTACCCCAGTGCAGCCCAGTAGTTTTAGCACAAAAACTTTAGACAGGAACTGGCAGGACAATATTTCATTGTATTTGTGTGACATTTTTTAACTGGTTTTCAAACATTCCTGTTTCATGTAAATATATCCACATAGAGCTAATACTGCAGTACAGGTAAACATTTGAGACTCTGCAAAGATTAAAGGGATACTGTTAACCTCACTCTTGCCTTTGGCTGGAATATTTCCTGAATTTTGTGAAGCTTTTATGTATTTTTTTCTATAATTAAAGAGCAAAAATAATTTAAATGGCTCTTTTTCTGGCAACTCCTTGTCATTTGAACACTAGAAGCCACAAACGTATTATAGGAACCAAGTAGCCTTGACATTGTGATACTAAGAGTCTTAAAATAAAAGAGAAAGGAATAAAATAACCCCTTGAACCTCATTTCAATTCAAAAGAGAAAAAAAATCCCAGGCTTGTTAACATAAATAGTATGTGCAAATATGCATAAGACAACAGCCCCTTGGTAACATTTTTCCCACAGGAGGGAATTCCAGCAAAATTGTAGGCTATGTGCAGATACTTTATTTTCTAAACAAAAATTGCATTATGCCAAAAGACATATACATTTCAACTACTATTAGAGTGTAATTAAATTATGTTAGTTATCTTTGTTTGTAATACAAGATTTCTGTTGAAAGCACAAGGCGCTCCTAGGTTAATATCCTTTCATCTCACTAAGTGTCACACCGTAGGTGGTCTGCAGTGCTTTCTTTCTACAGAACTTTTCACAGGATTTGCTTGATTCAATGCTACTTTTTAGCTTTTGGGTCAAGTGAAAAAAATAGCAGGAAAGCCACAAGAGGACAAATTCGCCTTTCACTTACACCGTGTAAATCCTGTTGAATGGGGAAAGCAGGACAAAGACTGAATACTGTGCCTTTGACATAAGGAGAAATACAAATATTTCATGAACAGGGCAACAAATGTCTTTGAAATTTGCAACAAAGTAACAATTTCAGTAAAACTGCAGAGCCTATTATTTCCTATTCATTGAAAACATATGTTGATGCTGTTGTACATCAGAAACAATCAGAAGTCATTTTATTTCTTATTTCAAAGACTAAAACAGTAGCTTACTCTTTAATATATAACCAATTGTTACGAAACATCTGGTGAGCTGTACCATTCATAGTTTATAGACAAATTCTTTCTTTAAAGGCAAATTGGAAAATTTTATGCTTTCTTTTCCCTATAAATGTAGTATTTCCTCAGCCCCTGTGGAACTCCTTTGCCTTGCTTACTCACTATTTCCATGCTGCTGGTGGACGTGGATATTGTCTATATGTCTTTAAAAAGAAAAAACAGACTTTCTAGGACAAACTCATCTTCTCCCCCTCTTCACTTCCCACCTCCCTCTTTTCCTTGCACCTTTCTGTGCCACATTTTGCTCCCTCAGTTCATCGCCCAGCATGCCACGCAGCAGCCTCACCAGCTTGCACTGTATGGATATTAGAACAAAGTATTTCATGCATAAAGAAGAAAACTAATGCCATCCCAAACGCTTCCAGTGTAAAATGGGAAACTGCTTTTCTTTAAGAACAGGACACTGAGTTTTGTATACTCTGAGGTCATAAATGTTAAGACATGTTACCCAGGTCTCTCTCACTCTATTAAATCTTAAAAAGCTTTCTGCAGTATTGCATTTGCCTCATAAATCTCATCTTAGAGCCAAGGATTCTCGTATCAGATGACCCTACTTCAATTTCGAAACTCACCTGCTGAGTCACTGACATACAGAATTTCAGTTTCCTGGAGGTTTACGTAATGCACTGAAACCAGCTGTGCTGAAGTAGCAGCTTCCAAACACACATAGCAACCTTTTTGATTGCTAATGATGCCACTAAACTAGATTACCAAGGAATAATCCAAGATGCCCAGCCAATTCTTTACAACTGCCAAGGCCAGAAGGTCCAGGAGGTACGAAATGTCAGGTCTCTCCTGACGAGCAGAGCTGCCATTGCAGGTCACCGCAGCAGTGCAGGGACACCTCATCCGAAACAGCACCCTGGGAGGAAGGGAGAGAGTACACACCGTACAGCATCAGTCTGACAGATAACCCAGAAAACAGTAGCGGAAAGCAGATCCACAAAGTGAAAAGTATGGGCTCAGTAGTCCTCCAGTAGCAGAAAGAAAAAAAAATCCTGAAGAGAGAAAGATGTTAAAAATTACTCCTAAACAGGAAAGTGCAAGTGGCACCAGATCCATGTTTAGTTGTAGCATGAGCAACAACCAGAGGATGTGGTTTTAGCAAAGACAGACGTTACGTGGAAGGATGAGGCAATGGTTATCTAAATATAGCAAAAGAACTTACATTTCCCAAAGGCCCAACATACACCAAGTTGCGCCATAACCCAAAACTTTAGCAATCAGCTCAGATATGAAAGAGCTCTACCACTGACAATTTGCTCTTAGTACCATCTGAAACAGGTATACAACAAGTAATATTAATTACAGGTACAGGAAGGTACCAATGTGATCTAGTATCCCCAGACATATCACAGATCATAACAATATAGGTAAATTTGTGGTTTGCAGGAATATGTGTTTGATAGATTTGAATGTGAAAACAAGGAATGTGAAAAAATGACAGGAAATTATGTTATAGGTACATTAGTATAAGAGGAAGACCTTAGAACATGTCATTCAGCAGAGAAGGAAAGTATTCAGCACATGATGCCAAGAAAGGCCAAGTATTCCATGCCTTTTTGCTTTCTGTTGTCACTAAAATAGCAGCTGACACAACTACAACAACTGACAAAGGTTAAAAAAATGGCTAAAATAAGGAATGAAAAGAACTTAGGTAACTTGAAAATCAGTGGGTCCTGGCAAAGTCATCAAGAGATGTCTGGAGAACTGGTTCATACAATTTCTGAGACTTTATCAATTATCTTTGTAAAGCTGTAGTGGACTGGTGACCTTCCAGGTGACTGGAAAAGGGCAAACACAGTGCTTATTTTTCAAACAGAAGCAAAAAGGCAGCTTGGAAATAATAGGCCACTTCAGCTTTTAAGTCCCCTTACAGTAATGGAACAAATAATTTCCTGAAAATACACCAAAGAGAGAAAAAGTTTAAAAAAAGAAAAAGTGGTAGCAACAGACAAACAGACGTATTTGTAAACTTCCAACCCTGCAAAACTAGTCTTATTTACTGCAACAACAAATAAACCTGTTTTGCAGATGAGGGAAGAAGTATGGGGAAAGAAGACAAATAGTGAATGTCATATAGCTTAATATTAGTTAACATATAGCTTGACATTACTAAACCTCTTGACACTGCCTATTATGACATTCTCACAAGTAAGCTCAGAAGTACTCTACTGTAAAGGCTGTAGTTCACAACCAAATGCAGAAGCAGACAGAGAGCAATTTTCAGTGGTTCACTGTCAAAAAAAACCTGTGTGTTGAACATGGTCTAGTACTATCAAATCTCTTCCTGAATGACTTGGATGATGAAGTAAGCATACATTGCTATATACATACGTACACAAGAGACATGCGGATACATTGATGCATTAATATCTATAATACATATCTGAATCAACTGCAGGTAACAACAGTTGCAAAGAGCTGGAAGCTCAATCAGGGATGGGACTAAAGTCCAGAATGATTTTTTCAGAAGCTTGATACAGATTGCAAAGAATCAGGATGTGATTAAATAAGGACAATTACAAAGTTTTATAGGTAGGTAGAAATAACCAATTACATAAGTACAAATAGAGAATGAAAGGAAAGCATGGTTACAGGAAAGCAAAAGCAGACCGTGAGTCACCACACTGAATTTCTGCCAAAACCCAAACCTCACTGTGGATGTACTGGCCGAAGGGATCACTCCAAGGCATCTGAAGTTGTTCTCCCACCCTTCTTGGCACCAGAAAGTCATCAGGCAGGGCCTGAGTTTGTGTCCAGTTTGGGGCACCACTTTCCACGGAAAACATGAGCTTTTGAATAGATTATAACAGAGATCTGTCCACAGAAGTGGAAGAATTGGTGTGATTTTGGCTGAGGGAGGACATGAGACATCGTAAATTTCTGCAGAGGAATTTCTGAAAAAGAATTCCAATGTTGTGGATCATTAATACTACAATAGATTACTTTGAAATGTTGCTCTTTCCTATCACTGGAATTACTCAACTTGTTGAACAAGTATCTGCAAGAAAATTTTAAGTGAAATGGTGCTGACTTTGAGCAAGGGAATGGACTGTATTGTTGACATCCATTCCAACCCCACTGCCTTGGATTTTATACCAGAGTTTGACAGCAGCTTCTTACATGGAATTGATATCTTCTGCCATATCTGTGAGTGAGTGTCTCATCTTGCCTGACTGTTAACTGGGCCATTTCTTGTTTTGTTAAAATCTTGCCATTTTTTTCTCTGGTATATACATATACCATGTAGACAGCTTTATGAACTCCCGTTTCATGGAAGAGTAACATTTTTTACTGACTTTTTCAACCGTTTCCAAAAGAAGCACAAAAAACAAACTACGTAATCCAAAGCCTCCCCCTGTAAATATCTATCTGGTCCTCAGTCCTCACAAAGCAAGTCAGACAGTTGTCTGATGTGCTGTAGAGTGGCTGATGGCTCTGTGGTCAGTGCTCACCACTATCCCATTTCCCTCTCCCCTTCTCCTTGCTTGCATTTGTCTATCAGCTCCATTCCTGTCCCACATGCAATGAGTTCTCTGGGGTGAAGCTGCCTTTTCTTCTCTTTGTTCACACAGTTACTAGTAGGATGATTCCTGAGAGAAATTCCCAGGTGCTACAATTAAGTCATTATTGTTGATCGTAGCAGTACTAGTATTTTCTGTTTACAGTCACTCACAGGTAGCAATTACATACATTCTTATTTTCAGTTTGTACGAAATATACATTGAGAGAGAGAGATGATATTTAATGTTTTCTGAACAACCTATTTGCAAGATTATTTCAGATTTTCTGACATGAAATATTGTGTTCCTTCTACCTGAAGCGCAGCATTGATTTGGGGAAGGCAGAGATAAGGGAGAAGACAAGGTTTAGTTCATTTGTTGTCCTTCTTAAGTCTTCAGTGAACTGTTCTGGGGAAATATTACTCTACTTGTTATTCTTATAGCAGACAGATATTAATTCTTATCTTGCATCCACCTGCTTATCTACCACATTACAGAGGGGTCCTGCCCACATTTAATCTACTGGTTAAATGCCAGTTTAATTCTTCTGTGCTGTAGGCCACAAGAAATGTGTTCAAAGGACAGCCCCTCATATACACACCACAGTATAAACATTTTAATGAAAGAGAATTTTTTGTAGGAGGAAGAAAGTTCCTTTGCTTTGAAAACAATGAATAAGCTCTCATTGAAATGAATCCTTTATATATATATACATATATATCTTTATGTTTCTGATCTGGCAGCTTTGAAGAGCTGATATCATCAGTTTTAGAACCTGGAGTCTGGCCACTATTCTCTGAAACATGCTTTACAATGGAAAAGACCATTTAAAAGCAAGCAAAACAATACAGAGTAAAAAATTCAGGTACTTTTCAAAGCTTGCAAACTTTTTATTACTTTGCAACATTTTTTCCTAACGTATGAACCACTCTGTATCTCTCACTTACCCATACGACTGCCCCGCTAGTCTGCTGCTGCATTTATGATACTAGAGGTACCAACAGCAGAGCTTAACTGGAATTTTACTTTTCCATTGGAAACTTTGTGTAATTCCCACTGCATGATGCTGCACAGTTGTTATTGCCAGAGCTTACATTGCATCAACTCAAGGAAGTACATACTTCTTCAGTTCCTCTTATTTGAAAGCACAAAAGCACACTGGTATAAGTCTGACTGCAGTGAAAACTCACACATGGGCTTCAGCAGAGATGAGAAACTTGCTCTAATAGTGCTCGTCATTTACACAGCACTTCTCACAGGAGCCTCCACAATTCATAAATTCATTTTCTACAGACAAAGAAACTGAGGCAGAGGCCATAAGGGTCAGCAAGCTTCAAAGGGTGACCACTGAATTTAACAGGAGCAAAGACAGTGCTTTTGAATCTTGTCTTCTCTTGACCCATGAAGTTTACTTACCCAAAGCCACAGTGAGAATCAGAGCTGGAGTCACGATTAAAGTACATGACATTTCTGCACACAGACTGTAAGCCCTGATAAGCACCAGGAGGTCAGCTTTTCAGATTTTGAGCCACAGCACTCTCCAGCCCACCACTGGTGCTGACAGTCCCTGATGGTTCCTGGCTGGGCTGAGGAGAGCCAGCCTGACCCCCCCTGCAGACCCCCAGTGGTCCTCCTCCCATGGGAGCTCACCCTCCTGCCGCCACAGGGTTACCAGGCACCCGTCACTCCAAAACTTTCTCAGATGGAACTGGGGTTTAAACCATCCAAAAATGTACCACAAAGATTTAAGCCATCCAAGTATTAATAGGCTTTCTGCTTATAATGAAAAGTCAAAAGCAATTTCCTTCTCCTTTTATAATCATGTCACAGGCTTCCAAAAGAGCAGAATCTGTATCAAAAGGTACTCTGGATGCTCTTGCAACAGGAACTCATTTTGAGGGTCCCGAGTCCTGAAAGGCACAGCTCCTTTTCTGTGCATACTGGTCAGATACATGTCAGAAGACAGACAGAAACTTTCAAAAGAAATCTTTAAATCTTCTGTGGAGCCGACAGGAGACAAAAATTGGTTTGGATGTCTGAAAACAAAATCGCAAGACACTGAAGAACGAAGAGATATGACTGACTTCAGTAACCCGCATTCTCCAATGAATCTCAAAGGCTCTGGAACATGGACTGTCCACCTCTGCTGATGGACTGCTTAGTCACAGCAGAATTTAAGAGAACTGAAGGGCTCCTCTACTTCCCACAAGCACCCTTATCCTACTGGATCTTGTGCAAGAGGAGGGTCAGGCAGTGTGGAGCACAGCTCTTCTGAGCTTGGACGCTGATTATCCCACTCTCAGCACATCCCTTCCTCCCACTTACACCAAGGGGGAGGGAGCAGCAGGCATTGAAGGTAGCTCCATAAAATTAATAGGTCAGAGTTCCCCTCAGTGTTCTCTGGATTTACAGTTACAAGCAGCAACTAGCCTCAGGACCCCAGGAATTAGTCTCTGGCGTCTGAAGTCCCCAGATTTCAGAAATTTGTTGTGTTCACATAAATGCTTAGCATAATGGACGCTGGATTATTCCACTTGCTATCAACTTTAATAACAACCCTCTAATCCTGAGAGGTGAACATATTATATACATCAGGTTTCAATATATAGCAGTGTTCTCTTGTTCATGAAAATGTTTTGTGTAACCAAGCTCAGCTCTGAGGCATCAGGATTCTGCTCTTGCCCACTAGTTTGGTATAAACCCAGGGATGACCCAAGGATCCCCATATTCCTTCCGCTCCACATCTCACAGCAGTTCTGAAATGTGGAAGAATATCATGTACTCTGCCAGAAATATAATAGGCCAGATGTGGCTGGATTTGTCTCCTGTCATGGTGATGGTCTCTCCATCTCAGCTTGTCCCACCTGCCACAGTCACGAGAGAAACACAGGCACTGCCAGAAAGTTATTCCTCTCATTCAGAAGAAATGTAATACTGGCCAGATGTGTTTCTCTCTTGCCCAGAAAGAGAATCAAAGCTCAGATGTAGGCATCAACATTTGACCACATGAACCCCACACTCTCTCTGAGCCCTGACTCCCTGAAAACCTCCTCTTTCCCACCACCTTCCCTTCTGCTCCCCCTTCACTCCTGCAGCCTACAGAAGCATCAGGCCTACAAACACTGAAGCATGAAAAACACAAATGGACATGTAACCCCCACAGCTTGTAACTACTTTGTGACATTTTCTTCCATCTCCCGTGGATAACTCATAGCAGGACCACTTCCTGCTCAGTTCAGCTCTTGCACACAATCCATGTTGTGGGGTGATTATGGCCTTTGCAGCTCATTTGCTACGTGCGTCTCTAGGTAGGTTGGCTGACAGGCCCCAAGCAGGCAATAAGATGGCCTGTATGTAGTACATCAAAGTCTGATGGACTGCCTCCAGTGTTTTGCTTCAGACAAAGTTCAGTGAAGATCCCTTCTACTTGATCATATAAAACCAAACTCTTCTCTCAGTTGCAGTGGTGGAAATAATAATAGTAGTGGATGTACAGAGCAAAAGACAACCAGGGCTGTCGTCCCTGCTGGAGTAGCAATATTGCTGGCCATGCGTGGATTCCCTGAATCTCTGCTCCCTGCAAATGGGCGAGGCAGAGCAGCCCAAGAGGCAGCCCCAAAAAGCAGGTGCAAAATGGTGCAGTCCTCCTCTCAAACATGGACTAAGCAAACAAGGCTAGTCACTCCAGAAGAGAAGTATCCGAGAAACTGGAAGCATCTGCACAAAAACCCATGACAAGCTGAGCTGCCTCAAAACATTTTCTGTGATTTTCCAGAAAGAGAAATTAAACAAGTCCGTTATGATTCTGGTCAGTTATTGGGTTTTTCCTTCCATTGTTCCATTAGCCTCTCTCAAACATTTTCTTCTCCCAGATCTCAACTAAAAATGCTCAACCATGCTTCTCCTTCAATAATACTTAGTTACTTTTTTTTTTTTTTTCAGAGCAAAAGTCTGCTCTTTTTATACTTGCTTTACAAGGCAAATTTGGCATACAGTTCAACTGTGTATCCTGACGTCAGCTTATTGAAGGCAGGTGCACACTTTAATATATATGGTCCCAGAGACCCCCTTCCAGACTATAAAAGCATACTGGGCATGTCTTCATGTGTAATATCTCCAGGTTTTTTATTCTTAAAGCTAAAAATACGAGCTGTTCCTTTGCCTGTACATATCACAAGAGAGTGTGAACAGGCAGCACCATATTTTTACATTATGCAGATACGGTGTTAAAATGGCTCCATTAGCATTTTTTCTAGCCTATTGTCTTTATGTGACAATAATGGGAAAAGGAAATGTTACTGTAATCTTGCACTTTCACTGCTAACAAGAGCGAATTCTCAAGAGAGAATCATGCAAGAAACCATAACATGGCAAAGTAGCTTCAGCTAGCCCAACTGCCATCATTTGATTTAGTCTGGAAAGAGGTGATACAGCATGCTGTCAAACAAAAAACTTTCACTTACTAGTTAGCATTCTTACTGCATTAACAATATACAATGGACAGTAACGGAGAAAAATTATTCTGTCCGTAATGAAACAAGCATGGTCCATATGATGCCACCCTCAGAGATCTTTAGTGTGGTGTCTTTTTTATTTTGATAGATTTATATGTAGAATGAGTCCATGTGTGGATGTTAAAAGAACACTTTTTACTTACTAAAAGTCAAAGAAAAAAACCAGATCGAATGGTTTATATAATTTAATTCCCATTTTCTTGTTTATGTTCACTCAGACCTCTCTAAAGGCCAAATTCACACATGCTGCAACCCCACACAGCTGACACTGTGGCTGTGCCTTGTGCCAGGCCATCTCCTGGTCACCTAGACCAGGGACCTGCTGGAGCAAGTAGCTCTGTCTCTGAGGGACTTGTGTATGTTCCTGTCTGTGAAAAACTAAAATACAAGGAAAATGGAAAGAGGCAGAGGGGCTGTGCCCACACAGGGCTTCCCTCAGCATGGGATTGGGGTACAGCTGTAAATCAGGAGTGCCCCAAGTTCAGATGTGTCTGAAGATGTTCAGCATCATATTTCTCACTGATTTCCGGGGCATCTAAATACCTCTGTGAACCTATAAGGGCATCTACAGCAGTAACTGAAACAGGTCAAAGGCATGTCCTTGGGCACCACAATTCAGTTATCCAGCCTGCTAAATTGTTAGCATGGTCTGAGATATGGATTCAGCCCATGCCACCTAGCTGTCCCAAAAATACCCTAAGTTTGTGAGCGAATGTGAGTCAGGGACCATTCCCAGGAGGAGCAGGAAAGCAGCTCACTGGGTGTGAAGGAAAAGAGAGCAAAACAACATCTGCACCTGCCCTTTGGTGCCAGGTATCCTCAGGCCCACAGGGTGGCTCTGAGCACAGTCACAGCCTGACAAATTCAGGAGAATCTGTTCAAAAGCAGATTCGGTACTCAACGTTTGTCTCTTTTTTTTTTTTCTTTTTTCTTTTTTTTTTTTTTTTTACTGGGGATTTGCTTGAGAGCTAGGAGGTGTGACTCACCAATAAAACCCTACAGTGAAAGAAGGCTCAGAGGAGATGGGCAAGGACAAAGAGCCCATGAAGCTCAGCGAATAACGCAAAGGAGCTGACTTTATCTCAACACAAAGGGGACTAGAAGGGACCTTTTTTTTAGATAAACAGCTATCAAAAGTTGAGTGGATCAACTAGTGGTGTAAATGTCTCCCTGAGTTATCCAGAGCAGCATGAGGAGAATATAAAAAACTTACCACTCTTTAGAGTGTAAAAACTAAACAACTAACAGAAGGATTTCAAAGAGACCAATGGGCTTCAACCCGTGCATTCCTTCTCAGCAACGTGGGATGCTCAGAGTCTATGACAGTGAGAATATTATAGAGACTGGTAATGGGAATCACATTGGTATTGTGACTAAACTGCATATTGCAATTCCTATATTTTGCTAAGTGGGACTTACATTAGTGTGTTTTCAGTATATTTTGTATCACTCTGCTAAATCAGAAATCCCGTGTAACATCAACAATCTTCAATAACTAATGTGATATTAAGCATTAAGCCCTTCATGCATGGAATACCTAAAAGAAGCTAGACAGAGAGTATTGGACTCTGGCAGGAAGACCGTACCTTTTCCTTCTACATAGCAAAGACTGCAGCACCATGGAGCACCCTCTCTGAATTTGGGCTTAGTTATACAAGCTGCCGAGATGCTTACACTCCTTAAGTCATACTAAATAGGGAACTGCGCTTCTAAATCACTTATGCATACATACAAGTTACACCTCTAGTCTTTGATTTGATCGTCTCTTAATTCCAGTCGGTTTGCCAATGGTGACATCAATGCAGTGTTGTGTCCTGGTTCCAATGGTAATCACTTTTTACCACTTTAGGAGGTTATTTTTTCCCCTTCTCAAGTTCAAACCTACAGGACAGTACCTTTCTCTTAACTCATGGGTTGTAAGGGCAGCCCATTTTAAAGTACCATATTTCATTGAAAGCGCAGGGCTGTATTCAGCAGATTTGCCTTAGATCTCTGCCAAGGAGCAGCAGGTCCCTGCTCTAGGCTAAAATTTCCACTAGAGCACAGACATACACCCACACAGCATGGACAGGAGATGAACTTGGGCTCCATCCAGCCAGAGCTCAGACCCAGGCCGACTCCTTAGCTGAACATACCTATGATTACCATACCATTACGTTAGATCAAAACAAATTAACTTCAGCATAAGCATTTCACCTCATTCTTAAAAGATTTGGAGGTCATCTGGGGACTGAAAACAGACAGAACAACCTACTCATCTAGAAAACAAATGTAAAAAAGAGTTGCTGTACCACTGCAAAACTTCAAGGATGCAGCCATGATGCACCAGCTGACTTCCCTACCACATCGCTCCTGTGTTTACGCCTCCTTGCCCACTGTACAACTCATGTGAAAGATACTAGACTCTTCTGATAAACCCTTGACAATACCAACTATCAAAGAATGGGCTTTTTAAAAAAGATAGGTAGTTCAATATTTATTCTTCCACTGAAAGC
>NW_010125826.1:24355-31066 GCF_000699245.1 Pterocles gutturalis | reverse complement strand
ATTCCTGCTTTGCAGCTGAAATACACAATAGACTCTACAAAATTTTATACCCTGCTTCATTACTATTGCATCACAGCAGTCTGATGGGAATATCTTACTCAAAAAGCTCTGTTATGCCTATATCTATTTTTCACCTTCTTTTCCTGCATCCATTTTTTTCACCGGTAACTGAATAGGCATGTGTAAACAATTTGTTATCCCCTTCAGTGATAAAAAGTTGTATCACTCTTCCAGATCTTCAAGTGTAACAAAAGGAATAGCAAAGACACAGAAAATAAAAGTGCTCATTTTTAACTATCTGTCTGAGGCTGACAGAGTCAAGATTGGAAAAAGTGTTATTGTGTACATGCATAATTCATGAGCCAGAAAAAGTTTAATCCTTGATCTTTCACCATTGATGCAAAATGCAGAAAATATTTTCTTGGCAAGGCTACCTTGTTGTTATCTGTGCTCCTTAACAATGTTAGAAACTTGTCCTTTGAAATTCCATTAATTCTCTATTTCAAACTTTGTGCTATGGGGAAAAAATGCATTAAAGCACAATTTTACTCCAAGAAATGACTGTAAAATCATCACCTTTTCACTGTTTGTATTCCCCATGCAAGTATCCAGAGAAAACTCTTCTTCCAGTAGTGATAATGGGAGGTTTTTTCTATGTTTTATTCCTTTTATCACTGCAGAGGTCATACTGGTAAGATAGTTATACATCATTAACAGCATCACAAAGCCAAGCACTAGCTCCCACACAGAGTAGAGAGATAGAAGTACAAACTGGAGACAATGGGGTGACATAACACAAGTATCTGAGAGTTTTGCCTGAGCAAAATTTGTTCTGGGCTTGAGCAAGTTCAAGACAACATGACTATTTTAGCTCTCACGCCCCTTGTTGAGTTTACAGATCTGACTGTCAGAGAGAAAAGAAGCATCTTGTCTCTTTGCAAACTAGGAAGTTTTTTAATTAGAAATATCTGAGTTACAATAATATAAAATGCATTAAATCCCTTTAATCATTTTTCTGATCAAAGCTGAACCCTCAAAAGTTAGACTCTAGACTCTCCTTGTCACCAAAACACTCTCTCTGCAGCCCTGCATAGAGAAATGCTTCCAGGGCTGATCCCATTTCTGAGCCCAGCAGAAATGTCACGCAACTTCATGGGCAGCTGACTCAGTGTAACATCTTATTTACACTAAAAAGAGGGCATTTTGCTCTTCCTCTCTGTTCACACTCCTCTCCCTTCCCTTGTTTTGCTCTAATGATTTTTTTCACTAGGGTGGTTGGTTAAAACAGTTCACAGACGGGCCTGATGAGCTGGCAAAAAGCATACAGCAAGAGGATGACCAGGAGTGACAGAGAAGGGTGGAGGAAGGAGGGACCTTATACTTTCAGCAACAATAAGCTGTTAAAACATGCGCTGCCTCTCAGGGAACCACAGCCTAAATTAGATGTGAAGAACTGGGCAGTGCCTATCTTTTTCCATTGACTCTAGGCAGACCCTAGAGCACTGGCCTAGCTCAGACATCTAGCTTTTAGTCAGCCATGCCTGGGTGAGAGCCATCCCCAGCAGGAGTACTTGAACTGCCAAGGTGGGGTGGGCATGCTTCATTTTTATCCCATTTCCATCAGGGATCATTCATGTGTATTCAGGAGTACTACAGTGAGGAAGAAAAGAGTAAAATGTAAATAAATATTTACAGAGGACCCCGGGATTTTAGCCTAATTCTGGAGCACTCTGAGTGCAGTGCAGTGCAGGCATTCCCAGTAGGACACTCAGAAGGCTGACTGTGAACTCGCATCTATTTTCACTTAATTCCATTTTCACCTATATTTTTACAGGAAAATTAAGTCCATACATTCAACAGAGTTGAACAAGATAAGAGGAACAAGTCCACTATTTCAAAGGAGGGAACTGCCAGGAATGAGTGCCTGCTGACCAGCATAGTGTATGGCACGGCCAGATGTTCAGTATTTATGAGTTGAAAGCAGGGCAGATAATCTGTGAGAGATTAAAATTTGTCCTTTTGACTACTCCCTTCAAAACCACTGGTCTGTGTTTACTGATCTGATTCAAGTGAGATTTCTGTGAAAGTGTTGGTGGAAATAAGGCAATGAAATATAGCGTCTTTTCCAAGTACACATTTGCGTTACAGACCTGGACTTTCTAGAGATTGAAGAAGAAAGAAGAACTACATGTCA
The DNA here is from genome assembly GCF_000699245.1 of Pterocles gutturalis. Classification (NCBI taxonomy): domain Eukaryota; kingdom Metazoa; phylum Chordata; class Aves; order Pterocliformes; family Pteroclidae; genus Pterocles; species Pterocles gutturalis. Next base: position 28,872 of record NW_010125826.1, on the reverse strand, counting down.
AACCTGAACTTCTTGAGGTTGTCTCAAAATAACTGCCTCTAACTTGCTGAGGATCTTGGTAAGTTCGACTCATAAAAAGATACTAAAAGCATTTTTATGCAACTATAACAGTAGATCCACAAAAAGAACACTGTGTCACACATGAAATGGAATAGTAGACTCACAGAATCATAGAATGGTTTGGTTTGGGTTGCAAGGAACTTTAAAGATCATCTAGTTCCAACCCCCCTGCTGTGGGCAGGAACACCTCCCACTAGACCAGGTTGCTCAAATTCTCATCCAACCTGGCCTTGAACACCTCCAGGGATGGGGCATCCACAACTTCTCAAAAATACCAAGAGTACAAAAACAAGAGCAATGGAGTTCAAGTGAGCAGAAACAGGAAAAAAAATGGGTCTAGGAAATGCAACAAACACATCATGGAGAAATCAGACCATTTTTTATCCATGGTCCAAGTGCAGTTAGACTGCCATTTTGAGGAGGTAGGCAGATACTACGTGCTGAAGTGGATTGTCCTGGAAAGCCTTGTGTGGTATTTTCTGTAACACTCATACAGAAGGTATTTGCAGAGCACTGATTGAAAATCTCCTGTGCTGTGGAAGATAGTCCCAGGGTTCCATAATTCAGGCTGTACAGACAAAAATATTTGTGATTATGAGAATCAAAACGGGCCATTCTTCATTGAAACAATTTCATTTGATGCTAATAATGATACTTTTATTGTTGAACACTGCAAATATCTTTTCCTTTTAAGCACAAACTTTTAAGGGAGCTGTTCACAATGTGCCTTGGTAAGAAACATTTTTCTTATGTTTTCTCCAACCATTCTTGCTAATGTGCTAAATTCTTCCATCCATTACCTTAGGAATAGGCAACGAGCATTAATCTAGAAGGTGGTTTCCTGTCCCTTGATGATCTGGTTTTTTAGCAAATCTTTCTGTGTTAAGCTTTGTTTTTATTACTAACTGACTACATTAAGATTTAAAAATTTCATACAGCCAAAGTAGGTGTGGTACTATTTATAAATCAAGGGCAAGTTATGCAGTTTTCATAAGGTGGTTTATATTGCATATTTGAAATCTGGAGGTGTTTCAGGAATGTATCATAAAACCACCTTCCACAAACTGTCTCTCAGGAAACAGTAGTGATAACAGAGGCAGACAGATCTCACTTTAAACAAGTTACCTTGTACCCTTGATTTACTAAATTTCTGGAATTTTTTTAAAGCAGATTGAAAATCTTTCCAACTTTTTGAAGTCTTATCAGCTGAGTTTTCAGAAGATTCACTTTACTGCTAAGATTTCCACGCAGTCAATTATGTGAGGCTATATAGCCATATAAATCTTGCCTCACGAATTTTATAGATTTATGAAAATCCTAATTGTACCCATGTACTGCGTACAAGTAAAAATAATTCCATGTATAAAATAATCAAAGTACACATATTACTTAAGTTGCCAGACTCCAAAATGGTGAATTTATAACTGCCAGAAAAAATTTGACATCTGTGCAATTTAGTTAACATGAACGGTAACTTTTCTGGATTTTACCTCCCTTCTTATTTTCACAGAAAAATGTGTGCAAAGCTTCATGGCTAACGATGTGTGTGTCAGAAGCCTGAAAAGGGTGAAACAAATTGGAAAAGCAGAATGAAAATATATAAAAGCCTGTAAAATTACTGTGTTCCCTGACTGTAGGGAAGAGCTAAATTTAGATCTGGTAACCATAATGGGACATTGGTCAGAAGATGAAGGATAAATTTCAGTACATGTTCATTACTTTAAAGAAATTACACCTTGGAGTAAAAGCCTTTTATATTGAAAAAGTACAGGAGCAAAAAAAACCAAAACTTTTGTGCAGAAAGTAGTTTACCTAGCCTATGTGCTGCTGTGTTCATTTTGCTGTTACGGAGTATGTCTGTGTAAATAAGAAATGCCTTTCACAGCTGAGATTCACCATTTGCTCCATCCTTCAGTGAAGTCAGTTGACAGCATCACGACCAGTTCTTGTGTGAAGAAGCCCTGGGAGAGTTTTATTTTATTTAGCTATCCTGAAATATTTTTCTTGCTTGTTTGTTACCCAAGGTCTAACAAAAACCTATCTAGCATCTGACATTTATCTCACTTGGTTTTTTTGTGGAAGACCTTGAAGGCCCAGAGGAATCACTAGGAGACCACAGATAAAATGCAGATACTGATTTTTCACAAAAAGGAGCACTTCTTCCAACTTCTTCCTAAGTATTTGAGTTTAATGTGTGTTAATTGAAACACAGCACACAAATAAAGTACAAACTAAATTATTTTATTCCTCTACACAATTCTAATTCCCTATTTTTACACTGATGTCATAATCATGCTGACTACACCGATATCTATCAGAAACCACCTGGATTTGTAACATTAAATACAAACAAGCACCAATAAACCAGAAACTCAGCAGTAATAAAAATAAACTTTTCCAGATTCTTTTACGACAGAGAGGAACTACTCCTTTTAGGAACTCTTTTTGTGTAATTGTTTAGAGAAATTATATTATTAGATTATAATGAGAAATCATATTATGGACTTTAGACTATAATACATAAATCAATACAGCTTGAAATTAATGTTATGAAAGACACCATGTCATAACTGCTTAAAAGCACTAATAATGAGACAGAAACATTTAAAAAAAAAAAAAAAAAAAAAAGAAAAGGCTTCACAGGGACTGAATCTGATCCAGCAGGTTCAGTTGCCATCATGATGCAACTGACATGGAAACAGAACAAATAACCAAAAGGAGGTGGTTTATTCCCCCACCTCCTCTCCCTGCTCTCAGCCCCATCCCCCACGGGCCAACTCTGAGGGCTGGTTTAGTGAATTGAACAGGGGGGTCTGACAGGAGGCAGAGCCAGCTCAAGGTAAAGTGGATGGTGAAGAGCGAGGGGGCAGCAAGGAGCCTGTGGGGTAGGATGACCATCCCTCTGGGTGAAGCAGTACTCTCAGCTCTCTGGCACTATGGCACTGCTTCTGCACTACTACACCAGACCTGAGGCTTCAGAGCTTAGCTCCAAAGTGAGATCACAGAGACTTCTGGATGCATAATCTAACGACATTAAAATGTATTTCAGTCTCAACGTGCCTTACAAAGAATTTCATAACCTTACATCTCCTTACAGATGGGAAAAATAAGACATAAAGACATATTTAGGGTGGAGCAGGGACCAGAACTCATGTCACCTGTAAGCTAGTCCTGGCCTCTGCAGCCAGGACAGAAATATGATCATGGTTAGGACTAAAGAGCCTAAAACAGCCAGATAGACTAATATCGCTGCATCCACCAGAGCCCAAAAAAACTAGGGAAAGGACTGGAGGTGGTGGGACCCAGCCCTACTGTTGTGACACTGAAGTTTGATATAGATCCTGGTTACAGGTGAGCTTACATGTGACTGCCAGGTTCCAGCATGACACATTCCTTTCTTGCCTCTTACCTTTATGCAATGAGACATCGAAAGAAACTACACAAGAACTAAAGTGATGAACAAGAACCAGGTACTGAAACCCTGGAAATCCCTTCCCAAGGTTCAGGAAGAAAAAAAAAAAAAAAAAAAAAAAAAAAGAAGCTGTAATTTGTTATTCAGCTTTTATGTGGTGATCTGAGTTCCCTCTGGCGAGATCAGGAAGCGGAAGAGGAAAAATCACATCTGTGTGTCTTGTCAAATCAGCAGTGCCAACCTACCACACAGCTGAAAGGAGTGTGACTGCAGTCTTCCTCCCCACTTTGGGGCTACGTGGAGGATAGGCATGCTGCAGCCTGTCTTGGATGGTGCTTGCTTGTCAGAGGCCACCCAACCTCTGGACACAGTGAAAAGCTGACCCCCACTCAGGTGGGCATCTCCCAAGGAGCTGGGGCTCCCTCAGGTGGGCATCTCCCAAGGAGCTGGGGCTCCCATCAAAAGGCTTTGGAGTGTCTTTTTCTGTCTTGGTGTCTCTGTCTAACTATCCCATCAGGGCTGGTTGCTTCCAAGGGGATGAGGGACTGGGGTGACCTCACCAGTGCGATGCAGTCCCACAGGGGTAAACACAGGGGCAGAGCTGCGGGCTGGCAACAGGGTCCATCAACAATCCCCAGCCATGTCCTGACAGTCCAGTCAGGAGCAAAAGTAAATGGGGCCAGAGACAGGCTGGAGACAAGTCTTCAACATCCCATCCAGGGGACAGGTGACGTATACGGCAGGACTGAGGTCTGTGCTGGGGGCAACAGCAGGGACAGGGCTGGAGGCCAGCACTGCTGTGGTGTTGCTGGGGCAGGGACCGATGGTCCCAGGGGGATGAAAAAGGGTCCTGGGCCCTTGGCAGGGTTGCAGGAAGGGACACATGGGGTGCTATTAATGACATCTCTGTGTGGCAGACCATGGCTTGTCACCCACAGACAAGGCATTCCCAGTCACAGGAGTAATTTCAGATGGATGGGTGTGGAAGACATAGCCACGCACAGCGCGCTTCACTGCAGAGGTTGGTCACAGCTGGCCCTACACG
>NW_010125826.1:7065-24331 GCF_000699245.1 Pterocles gutturalis | reverse complement strand
CAAGCCCTGCAGCTGATTTCTTTTGGCTGAAAACAGAAGAGAGGAAAGGAGGCTTCGTAGACAGCTAAATATTTTTCTGAAAGTTTTCAGACCTAAGGTCCCATAGGCCAGGTTGGTAAAGGAGAAAGATGAGCATAAAAGCGTATGATCTTGAAGACAAGGACAAGGAAGTGACTGAGGTAACAAAGAAAAAAAATATCTTAAAAAAAACCCCAAAGCCCCTTTAGTTGTACAGGAAATGCCAAGGCATAACAGGAAGAAGGAGAAGATGGGTGCGCAAGGATGAAATACAATGCACAGTTGAAGAAACACTGGAGACCATCAGGCCCAGGAACCCCAGCAGAAAGAAGTTTATAAGAGAGAGAAGAGAAAACAAAGGAAAGAAAGGTAACACAAAACCTGAGATGTAACACAACATGGGCAAGAAGCAGAAGCAGGTGACTGAGGACCGCTTGCAAGGAAAAACCATTAAGCTTCTTAAGAGAACGGATCCAAAGAGCCATGGTGTGTCAGCTGCCACACAAGAACAAGAGTATGACATAAGGCATCTCTATTATTACTGTAAAGAGAGAGAATGTCAGAAGTGTGTTGTGAAGGTGAAGTCAGGAGGACTTCAGCCTTCAGGTGCAGACCAAAGAACAAATGTTCCCATCATCTGGAGGACCCAGACGTTCTCAAGGAAACAGTGGAGGGGTTTCTTCACCAGAGTCCGTCCAGCAGCCGCAGCTGATTGTGTTTAAGGCCTACAGAAGAGCTTTTCATATAAATTAGCTTGGAAAGTGGCAATTATGAGGCAATTCTGTTTTACATACAATGAGAGTTTGAAAGCAGGTCAACAATTAAAGTGAGGCAGTTTAGAAGGGAAAAACGACGAACCCCACAACTCATCAGCCTATAAAGTTTTAATAGATGAGCCAGCTATTTCAGGTTGTGTCTAACGGATGCCCTTAGGAAAAGCTGGTGTGTGGATAGACAGCGGCACAGGCAAGGGGCTGGCAGACTGCTTTGACATAGGTCCCAAACCACAAGCTGAGAGAACTACACACAGGAAGAAAAGGCCTGGGACACAGTGAGGCCACTGCATGGTGGAGGTGACTATGAGCGGGTGAGGCCGGGGAGAGGAGATCAGCCCAACAAAGGAGCAAAGGGTTTTTAGAGCAGACCTGTCTGTTTAGGTAGGTTGTGAAAAGGAAGGCTGAAGACATGCTGGCTTTGAGCCTAAAGGACTAAGGAACCTTTGAGTATACCATCCACCAGGTTTCAAATTTTGGTAGGACTGGAGGAGGAATGGGAACCCAGTGACAGAGAAGACAAAAGGCAGGAATGTTAAATGCCAGCACCAGGGTGCCTACCCCCATGAGGAAGTGCTGATGGACACTGTGAGGCATTGGGAGGATTTTAAGGAGACAGGTTTGGGATGCTAACTACACCAAAGAGGAGAGGGTCATGGTCACCACAGAGATTTTGATTATCCATGTATCAAGGAGCAAATGGAAGGCTGTCCAGAAATTGCATCCTAGCAAGATTTAAAAAAAAAAAAAAAAAAAAAACAACAACACCAAACCCACGATAAACACATTAGAAGGATACTAGGAGCAAGAAGAGTGAAAAGATGATACAGAAAGCCAAAAGCTCTCAAAATAACAAGGGGATTGTCAAAGTGCAAGTTGAGTTTGATCTTGCAAAGGAAATGAAAACAAATGGCCAAAAAAACCCAACTATTTCTACAGTAAAGGAGAAGGAAGTAGTTGGCTCTGCATTAAACTATTTCTACAGTAAAGGAGAAGGAAGTAGTTGGCTCTGCATTGAGAGGAAAGAGCCAATATAATCTGTATATTGCCCTGAACTACATGAGTATCTTGCCTTCTTTTCAATGCAGCTGACAGTGTAGATCTGCTCTATGGTCAAACAGGGAGATGCATGTGGTCATCAAAGTGGTGGCTTCCACAAAGGACACAGTTCCAAGCACTGAAAACACTTCTCATTATTCAGCTAGAAGTGGGCAGGTGGAGAACCTGACAGTGTGTCTTCTGATAACATTTTCACTATGCTGTGAAAACTGGAACATAAAAATGCACCCATAGCATGGGATTCTGGAAAATCCATCATACCAGAAAGTCCAAGAATGTAGAAAGCATAGTCCTTAATGTGAAGGGAAAAGGAATGTTCTAGACATTTGGAACCCAGCAATTTGAACTCAACACCATGCACAACTTAAAAACAAAATGTATGAAGGGAATAATTAAAGACATGGAGATAAATAGAAGATGGGATTAAAGGTTACCAAAAATATCACACCAGATTCAAAAGAATTCTTGTTCTGAGAGATTAAATTAAAAAAAAAATTATGTGGGAGATATAATCTTTCTTTGTAAAATTAATCTGGAATAAGTGGGGACTAATACAAGAATTGTAAGGTGCACAAGGAACCAACTAAAGGCAACCAACAAGTGGGGAAGTACCTTGCCACAAAAATGTTGGCTTGCTAATGAAATTTGTTGATAACAGAAATTTGGAAAGCATTCTTATTAGGGAGGAGAATCTGAACAAACAGGAAGAACTAGATGACCTTAAGGAGTGAAGCAATTGAAATGGGATAACATTTAATGGTATCAAATGGCATGCTCTGTACCTAAGGATTTATAAAACAGATTTATGCAATAAACTAGGAGCACATCAGTTCGAAAGGCATGGAGAACACCCTGAATGTGCTAACTATCCACAAGATATGTTGCCAATGTAATGGAACTAAGACAAAGGTACTGCAAACCTAAAATGTATCGAGGACATTTCTAATACAGTTAGTATTGGTGCTATTGTTGAAACCCTTAGAAATAATGTTTTAACTACAGTACACTGTCACAAGGAAAGATTCCTCTACCCTAGATTAGGCAGCTAAAAGTTAAATATTTCAGTATGAACAAGTCATCCAAGGCTTCTTTATATACAACGAAAAGAAATCCAGAAGGCAATTAATCTCAGCCTGTACTAGTGTCCAATACAAGCCTAATGCAATGGCTTCTGGAGGCTTCTCACTTCTCTGTCTCATTCTTGAGTATAAGGGTGGTCAAGGCTGAACACCTCAGATATGTGAAGATAAGTGAGGTGAATCTGGTTCACGAACAGACTAATGAGCCCTGTCTGACCCATGAGATGAATTTCACCAGGAACAAAAATACATAAATTGTGACTTGATAAAGTCTGAAAATAAAAACATGTACTCTCACAGCCATGAGAGTTTACAGCCATGGTGTAAAAAGGTCTAACAGGTTTTAAGATGAAGACCAGTGCTGAAGGAAAGTAGCAGAGAAAAATTAGGTTGAATTACTCCATTCAGTCCTATGGTGCTACATTTAAACCTTGCTAGTTATCCACTCATCATTTAACCAAATTTATGCTTTACCAGCTATTTAGAGACAGTCATTCAATAGTATAGAGAACTTTATGACTTCACAGCACTTGTAGTGTATTTATAGTGTAGTCCTTCCTAAAGTAAAACACTATGTAAACAAAATTGTCCAGGACTAGCCTGTTCATATTTGTCAGTGGCTGGCAAACCACAGTGTTTGTCAGTTTGCTAAAGTCATCTTTGTTTTACCACTACCTTTCTTTATGTCTCCTCTAGTCACAAATTGGCTGAGATTCTGTCTGAAGTTAAGTATCAGCACTAAAATGTTGTGAAAAATACTGCTTAATACACTCTAAACACACATATTGTCCATGTCAATAAATGTAAATTTTTTCCAAATAATCAATATAACCCTGCAGAGTAAATGACAGAACTTCAAATAAAACTGTCCTGCTTGGTATAAGGGTATTCCATTATTATGAGTTGCGTATCTGCACATATGTTTCTCAAATACTCTATGTTTCTGCACATATGTTTCTCAAATAGTATGTTTCTGCATTATTTTGCAATCCTGTTACCTAGTCTAGCATTAAATCATCAAAATTTCAGCAGCTGAGTTTTATCGTAGAGCACATGTACCATTACTGTTTCATAAACAGAAATAAAGCATTTAAATCTCTACACTATATATCCATACAGCTATTTACAATTTACTCTTTCTTAAATATGACATCTAACATGGTACATTAAGAATCATCAGATTTGGGTATCCTTCAACATCTCATGATTTGCAGAAAGAATAAAAGGGAGCACTAGAAGATTTGCTTATGATAACATCCTTCCCAAGCTTTGACCACAGAACTGTCCTTCTTTATCTGAAGGACTGGGAATGAATCTCTTACCTCCTGTGCTTTTTTCATGCTAATGCAAGCTGAGGAATAAAACCAAAGATAAAGCCTTCTTTCTAGGTACACAGCAGAGCCCTTATGAAGACCCCCAGTGTGGTGGAAAATTCCCAACAAACAGATAAAGTATTTGTAAATACTCAAGAAAAAAAAAAAAAACACACCTCTCGCTACACTATGAAGATTGTAGTTTCTTCCAAAACTGACCTCAAATGCTACAACATAGATCAGTGATACTGTTTGGATAACGGTAATCATTAGGTAGACCTCTGTGGAGTTCTCTGACAAAAATAAATTAAATTATCATAAGTCAGCAAGGTCTAAATTACAGCATAAATTTGAACCATACATGCAGAAGGTGAAGCTTTCTGTATTTCTGTTTTTAATGAACAGTTACTCATTGTTCCTCTTTTGTGAAAGACTGTGAGGTGACCGAATTGGAAAAGTTCAGCGTCAGTTTTCAGAGAAAGGGGTACAAGTTTTTTGCAAGGCAACCCTGTTTTACAGTATCACCAGTGAATGAGCAGATTCCAAGGAATGTTTGAAAGAAGGATCCTTAATTCAGTCTCCAGTTTAATGTGGGCAGCTCTTGGATGCTTATGGGTGTGTTTAAATTAAGCAAAGTTCTCCAGACCTGCAGAAAAGGAATGCTTCTGTGTCAGCTGTCAAACTCTCCAGGGAAAGAAGGAAAACTTTTTTATTATTTCATGCAAATATTTCTTTCTGTGGAAACTAAGCATACATGATATAGCAGACTGAAATTGCTGTGAACACTTCCAGTTCAGAGACAGGATCAGAGTCGACTCTTGAAATTTATTACAAATACCAAAGGCCGAAGGGGGATGAGCTGCACCTTGGAGGTGGAAGGAAAGAATCTCCCAAGAACAAGCCACAGTCAACATGTCATCTAGGCAAATTAATATCCCTACTCCCAGACAGAGAATTTTTTTGAAAGGGAGGGAGAAGGGGTGCTATTTTGATTTATAGGGATACTTCAGAATTCAGGCTTAATTGTACTTTAGCCATGCAAGCTTGTTTAAGATATCACTTCTTTTAAATATTTCAGACCTTGCTTCCTTGAAAGCTCACATCTTCAAAATGACATCTAGCAATGCTTCGTAAAGTATGCAAGAACAAACTAAGATAGAAGTCTGGCCTGCAAACACTGAGATTAAGATCATGAACATGAAGAAAAACATAAAGCATGTTCCGCCACCAAACAAGCCATTTATCCTTTTTACTTCCTGATTCACCTATCAAAGATAACTGGGGGAAAAAAAACAACCCTGTTTATATCTCCCTGCTGGATGCCGCCCTCCGGGCGAAGGCCTGGCACCTTCCCGCAGGTGCCGCTTTCCTGGACCCATGTCAGACACTTGGAGTCAACAACGAAACCCCTGGGGAGAGGCAGCATGGGGCCAAGACAGGGCTGGCTCTGGCACGCCGGGTCCGCACCCACCTCTTACCCCAGCACCTCTCCTTCTCCCTGCCCTTTGCACACCCCAGGTGTACAGGCAGGGGTCTTTTTCTAAACAGGTCCTATCATTAGCATTGGAGACAGAGATTTTTTTTTTTCCCAGACACAAGTTTGCACAGCATCTAGTAGACAGGGTCTGCATTTCAGTAGGGCTACTGGAATAAAAAACTTGAAAATAGCAAGTAGCAATAGAGCTGCAGATGCTCATCCAGCACATTTACCGCCTGAGTCCAGCAATGTTGAAAGTTCACGGTGTTACCAGGGAGTTCCTCGGATGCCACAGCTCCTTGCTCTGATAAATTAGTGTCTAATCCTAAAGGTGGCTCACTGGTTTTCAGTATTAGGCCCTTAATCTCCTTCCCTAGCTCAGGAATCTTCTCACCATGCACCCGGAGAGATCATCAGTCATTCTTCTGCCCAGAGTTACCAAACAACATCCAATTTTTTAGTAAAGATGTCAAAGCATCTGTCTAAACATCTTCTGGTTTTGGCCCGAAACAGATACGGGTTGAAAGTCTCCAGCTCTTCCCTAAATCCTGACAGTTAGCTAACAACAAATAAAAAACAGCCCAGTGATTTACTGTGTCGATCCCATATTGTTGTGCTCTGTGTTTCTTTAAGAAAGGTGTGAGTATATGTGTAAGAGTCCTGAAATACAGTGGTTGCCATGGCAATTATCTGTGTTTAGAGAGTGGAGGGGAGTAAAGTTCCATGTAAGTGGCCAGAGTAGAGTGCAAGTTAAACATGCCTCTTTGCAGGTCTAAATTATGTACTTTTCTCCCCGCTCCACTCAAATATTTGTGAAAATATGCGTAGATTGTCTGATGAGCTCCAAACTATTCTTGCAACAATGCCAGCTTTTTTTTTTTCCCCTTAATATTCCCCCTTACCTGTAAATCCTGGGAGTATAAAACATAAGCCCGTGGGGCAGGGGAAAGAAAAGTTTGTCTGAACATAGACTTTGCAGAATTACCCGACCGTGCTCCCATACAGGAGTTTGCTTATCTGGTTCATTTCTCTCTAATGGGATTGAGTGCATTACACTTACAAAACTAACAGATCAAAAATACAGGTATAGCTAAATGGCTGTAAATTTAATTGGAAGGGAACGTTATGTATCTATAAATCATCGGGACAAATATCCCTGAGCGTTTATATTGTGCTTTACATTTCCTAACTACTCTGCGGATTTGTTGTTTTTGAACAAATGTGCATTGTGCCTGGAGCTGGAAAAGCTGTACTCCATAAATCTTTGTTCTCGTGTTCTCTCGTATTTTCATTTATCAACCCAGATTTTTCCCCCTTTCTTCACCTTCACGATAAGGGTGTGATTCCCAGCCTCCACATGCATGGACACAGTTTGTGTATTTATTTGCCAGGTGTCCAACTCTCAATGCTGGCTCTAAGGCCCCGCGTGGGGCTCTTTAACTTTTTTATTCTAATGCTTGAGGACAGAGAGCGTGAACAGAAATTGTGCAGTCTGATGGCTGCCTGCTCTGATTTCACAGGGGTAGTGTTCACCTCAGAACCCACAGAATGAATGGTGATTTTCAAAATATCTGCAGGCGAGACTCTATTCTGCCACCTCCTGCATGCCACTTCTCCCAAAAAACGGGCTGTGATGGAGACTGGCAGGGTAACAGAACTAGAACACACACTTTGCAGTAGGCTTGTGTAAGGAGCAGTGGTAATACTAGGAATAAGTCATTCTGTAATGCTTATTTAGAATTTACATACAACACTTATGTGCTCCATTTGAGTACCTAGCAAATTCAGCAAAGGAATTGATACCAGGACAGATTGACACAGCCACTCTTGAAAATGTCTTGCTAGGGGCTTGTTTAAATATTAAAGGGTAAAGTTGCAAGACAAAAATACATTATTAGGTCATTTTGAAAAAGTGGATCCTGAGGCTCTGCGGGTTCCCAAGCAGCTGTTAGTAAGGGAGCCATGGGTTCCAGCAGCTCTGAACTAATGAAAGGAAGCTGTATTTACCCCTAGATCTAGCAGTGCCACCCTGGAGGACACTGAAGTCATCCCTCAGCTTCCCTTTACCAGTGTTTTAAAAGTTATAATAATCTTCCTCTGCAAAATAATGGTGAATATTTTTTTTTTCCAGTGAGCTCAGGAGTAAGCCTTAACAAAAAATCAGAAATTATATGGTCCTTGCCTCACTGTGTTTACTCTTCAGTTTTACACATGAGGCAACTGGTGACATTAATAAACAATTCAGCTGATGAGGCAAGGAAAGCCAAAGATTACCAAAATACTATCACAGTTAATTAAGGTGTGTGATCAGCATGATGGCTCCATGGCAAGGTGGGTTGTTTGGTAAATATACTCCCTTCTGGTAGGCAGTGTGGGAAGGGTGGCATTTTAGGAGAGACCTAGGCAAGAAGAAGAGGGTGAATAGGTGGAGAATAGACGTGCGAAAGGTCTTTCATTATTACAGGTGTACTACCATCAGCAGAGTAATATGCTGTATGGGTAAATTGTGTCCTTTGCCACTGCGATAGGGACTGTATTTCTAGACCCTGAAGAATGGCAGATCACAAGCATCACACCATCTACTCACTTGCAAGGAAAGCGCTGCACCATGATGAACTTTGCTCTGAGCTAAACTTATACAGTAATATAACCACCCAGTCGAAAGTCTCTCCCAAAGCCACCATCTCAGAAAAATCACATTTTACAAGTAGGCAATGCAATATTTTCCCTACCATCTGATTTACTGCTCAGCTATTGCTCTGTAGATTATTCTCTTGATATATCTAGCTGATTCAATGTGCATGACGGTAGACACACTGGACAGTCCCAATGAGGCTGTCGTTGCTCAGAGTATCTCGAAGAAGGTCAGATGTTTCTCAAGGTCAATAAAGACCCTGACCCATAGATCCTGCTGCCTAATTGTTCTATTATTACAGTAACCTTTAAGAAAGCTTAGGAATAAATAGCATTTTCCATGAGGCTAGTTCTGTTTCAAAAAGTCATCGCTTGCATATGCACGGTATGACTGCTTTCTCCATAAGCTGAAGTCACATCATCTCCTCCACTTGGTTCCCGTCACAGCTGTACACTAGTCTGTGGTTTAACCCACTTTCTGAGGACACAGGCTAAATCTGTATTGTTCTGCTCGTGTATATGCACGGGGTCTGAAAATATTCAAAGAAAAAAGTGCACGAGCATAAGATGGGTAGAAAAAGACAGTGTGGTAGAGAATATAATGGCAAAACTGTGTGGGTAACTCAGCATAGCTCAGACTTACCTGGTCCCTTTTAAAAAGGCAAGTTAGAAAAGCAGAAGGTATCTTGGAGAGGGAAAAAGTCCATCTCATCTCAGAAGAATTCTGCACATTAGGGCGATTCAGTGAAAATGTATATAGCTAATTGTCCTCTTAGACTGAGGAAAGAAGGTTTATGAAACTCTGAACGTCTGTGTTAGCACTGGGCCATGTGTGGTCTGGCCCCCTCCACTGTGTGCCTCCCAGGAATCCCACCCTTCCGTATTTGCCAGGACTGTGGGTCAATTTTAACTTCAGTTTACCCTCATAACTTTGCAACACACCCAAATCAGGGATTAACCCTCCTGTGGGTGCTGTGTTGGTAGGACACCCTGGTAGATGGACCCAGTGGTTTTCTTGCCCCTGGGGGAGCCTTGGGAGCTTCAGTTACAGGTGGTTCAGTCCTCCCTACCCTTCCCGACAAAAAGCAATGCACAGCCTGAGCCCATGTGCTGCTCTTGCCTAGACCTCTACATTGTTTTAGCTTTATGGAAAGTATTAGCTATTGCAAAATAACCCATAGATGAGACCATGACATAAAAAAATCTCCTGTTATTTCATTAACTGTCACTTTAATAAAGTCCTGAGTGTTTTGGCCCAGTCTTGCAAAACACCTACAGTATGTTTTGCAAAACACTTGCAGTTTGCAGGATAACATCTTCTTTTTTTTTTTTTTTCAAGACACCTTGCACACTTGCAAAGTGCTTTGCTGGATCGGGCCCCAAACACTCAAGTGCTCTTTAGCTCATTCACCTACCGTAATGAGGTAGCTTGTACTAGATTTTCAATTTAGTTTTAGGGTTTGGTCCATTTTAGTAAGCTTTCTTCATGAAATAGGTAATGCAAAGCTAGAAGCTTTACAGTACCATGACTGTGAAACACTGAGTACTTGCATTTCAGTCTACTTTAGAAAATAAATAGCTTCTGTCATTTGTAAATTTTAAAATAAATTAAGTAGGGTGAGGAAGGTATTAAAGAGAAACACCTTAAAAGCAAGTGGGGAAACTCAGTCTTTTTTCATTCTGTGAAGAGAGTGTGACAGCATATGGTACATAGTGGGTGGTTGTTCTAAACATAACATGTATGTGTTCGACCTAAAATGTTTTATTGGTTCCTACTTATGAGAGCAGCAGCTAAAAATGACTGATGACTGTTCTTTCTATATCAGCAGCATGTAAAGGCCCAAGGAAAAACAAAAATCAGGCTTTATATTCATAAACATTTTTAAACAGCCATAAGACTCTGTTTAACATAATGTTTTCTCCAGGGTACCCCAAGTTTAATGTCTCCTCTTTGTGAAACCATAACACTACAATATTATTAATTATTACTATTCTTTCCAGATCATCCTAAAGTATGTCCAAAAAAAGAGGGAATAATCTTCCCTTCCCCAGAGTTACCACGGCTCTCATGTGGACAATATCCTTTGAGAGTATAGGCATCTAGCATTACACTACATACCCAGGTCAGTTTAATAGACGGGAAAACACAACTCATGACTACAGGTCTCCTAGATCTGTAGGAGAAAACAATTATACCCGCATCATCCCTGCAACCAGTACCTTATAAATGTGAAAGTTGTGCGGAGAGTGAGATCTCACCATTGTCCCCTCCCTTCTTCCCTCTGAGAGTTATTATCTTGGAAGGAACTGAGTCTGAAACTAGGAAATCTTACACCATGCTCCAAATAAGGCCAGTTCGTTACTAACCTGTCCTCCTGTAGCAGCAATTCCCGCATCTGAGGCCAGCTGCCAAGCACGCTCCCTCTTCCTCCCACACGAGTTTCATCCTTGTGGTCAGCTGTTTCTTGGAAGCTGAGGAGCATAACTGATATTGCAACTATCGAGCGGTGCACAGAATGAGCTTACACAACTTTGTGAACATGCTTTTCTTGCCCTCTCCACCCACCTTTCTCTAAAGCTACATGTTTGTTGGTAAAAACAGGGTTCAGGTGTCAGTTTTATGGGTGGAGCTCAGGTGTTCCTGCAGATGTGTGTCCTAATCCCACTCTGGGGATCAGACTGCGCCCAGCTGACCTTCCCCATTGAGTGAGCTCAACCCAATGGCACAAGGGGCCTGATCCTTGCTCCCTGCCCCATCAGCAACACTGGTGTTACTGGCTGGTGACGGACATCTCAGTCTAAAGGAAGTTTCAGCAGGTCATCTGCTTGCTGGGAAAGCAGAGATGTTGCAGACATGCCTTCCGTTTAACTTCTGAATTCCATCTCCCATGTAGCTGTCCCAATGTCTACAGAGTCCCTTTGGTTACCTGGGATTCAGAAAGCCCAGCTTGCCCCAGGAGGTGTGGGGCAATTCCCTAAACAGCTGGCCATGAGAGAGATGAAGCACATTTTGTGACTTTGTCCCATAGCAGCACATCAAATTTAGCAGGGATATGGGCTTTGGAACAAATTCAAAACTGTCTGTTTGGGTTTTGTGGCTGGTTTTGTAGGATGTTTTTTCAGTTGGGTGGGTGGGTTGCTTTTTTATTGTTTTTCACCAATATGACACAACTGCAAGCTTTTCCAAGGAAAGGACTGCAGAGCCATTCAGCGGACGGTGCCTCATGCTTGGTAGGACTGGCCCCTGAGAGTTGTGCAAAAGAATTATGGGGAAAAAAATTCTGCCTTGTGTTTGTGCAGTCTTATCCCTGAGAAAGGAGAAAATTCACCCAACCTGCTGTAGGAATGACTCTTATCAGAATTAGAGCATGAGAAAATCATTCTTGTCTATTCCACTGTGATTTGTGCAAGTCTGGAAAAGGAGTCACTGCTGAGATATTATGTCATTTTAATCAGTACTGTCATAAGAACCTCAAATAAAGAAACATATCCAGCCCCACATATGGAATTTTTATTAAAACAATCTTTTTATATTAAATGTTGACCCAACAAAACGTTCAGATAGCCTGAGTATTATGAAACCTGTGCATCATAATTTCTTTATTTATTACGTATATAACCTCAAATGGTTGTGCATGCTGCTTAAAATGCCTGAAAGATTCTTGCCCTAAAAAGATGCTAATCTATGTAATACACAAATCTGAGTGAAGATATGCAGATTATTGTTGGGGGAAAAACAAAAGAGAAACAGTCACAACAAAGACAAGTGTGGGAATTTGGTTGCAATAACATTATGTGATCCCTGGTAATACCCACATCATCTTACATACTTTCCGCAAATGAATTAGATTGGGTTAGATTTATATAGCACCTCTGATTATTTTACTGATGCTAAATATGTTTACACAGGGGATGTCTACAGAGCTACTTGGGAAACTTAACATAGCATTGCAGTACACTGGGGAGATAAACCCTGAGTATACAGGGCCAGCATTATCCCTGCCTGTTGCAGCACTGGGAAATGAAGTCTCTGATGATGTCAGGTCACAGAGCACCTCAGAAGATTGAGGAGACAACAAAGGTTGTCAAAGAGTATTAATCTTCTTAGAAAATAATCCCCCAGCTATATAATATTCAGTAATTTTGCTTATAAAATTCACTATATTCAGGCCCTTGGTAGTGCAATTATGAAAACAGACAGAATTGAGACTCAATTTATTGTAACTCAGAGTGGTTAATGACAAAATTTCCAGTAGTGTTTCAGAGGTGTTGTTTGAGAGTATCTGTACTTCTGGCAAAGAGTTTGTTCTTCAGTGGGACAAAAGGAGTTCTTCTAAGTGAAAAGTTTTATATTTTGATTGATATTAAAATTAAAGTCATACTTTATTAGATCACTGTAATATAGTAAATGTAATGAAACATGTTTTAAGTTAAATGGTTTGGAAGGAAAATCTGTGTAACCGTTCACTTGGAAAGTATTTTCTTTCTTCATTTTTAAAGCATTTTTGTCTAACTAGTTCAAATACTAATTTAAACTGCATAAAACTGAGAGAAAATCACTGAACATCTGCAAATAGGGAAGAACTTGATAGGTGACATCTATTGGATGTCCTCAATAAAACACAACTATATTTTTCAGAGGAAAAGGTTATAAAGCAGCTTAAATTGCACAACTGAGTGAATGCAGTCAGCTTCTCTTCATCCAGTCACAGTGGATGAGGCCTGACATAGGTGTTTGTTTTCTTTTAATAGGTTTCTTCAGGATCTAACTGTGATTTATTTCAAGTGGGAGTACTGATACCAGTTAAAATGAGAGAAAAACCACTTCACAGTTTTATTGAATGGACTCCATCAATAACATTTGGAGAAACAAATTAATACAACAGAGATTTAAAAGCTAGTGAAAACAAACCATGCACCAAATCACAAATTTAATGTTTATTTAATGATACACTTCACAAAGAAAACGTGTTGTATTCTTTCTGCCTGGTTTCCACTAAGGCACCTGGTGTAGCACCACATCAGAGATGCTATGCAGACAGAGATGAGCACAAAACCCTTGAGATGGATGGAGAAGATGCTCCTGGAAGTGTCAGTGGGTTATGCAGGTCGAGGAAGCTGCAGACCCAAGGGAGGAGTGGAGCTTTGCAAGAGCTTCTCTTGGGATGCAGTTCTGTGCAGCAGTGCCAAGAATGGCTTCAGCACAGAAAGTAAGAATATGTTAATGAAATTAACTTCTGACATGATGCTGGGAGACCTCACAGATACATAGGAGAGACCTTCTCCTTAATGGGCTGGGGACCGCTCAGAAGGTCTTGTCTCTAGCTGCGAGAAACATGGGCGCCAGCATTTATAGCAGGCACTGTGGCTGGGACAGTGGCTTAGTGCTGGCAGAACATAACTACTGCCCTGGGGATGAGCTACCTCCTGCTTGTGCTTCTTTCTTCAGGATCCTCTGTGACAGACCCTGTCTATCACAAAAACAGTTCTTTCTCTGATCTTTGCAGCCCATTCAGAGAGCTCTCAGACATAACTGACGGGCACTTAGAGTAGTGTTTGTGTCAGTACTTCCCAAGCCCTCTCCTTTATCAGGTACTCAGAGTTAAGCACATGCTTAAATATTTTGTTGGATCCAAGCCCATTCTCACACGCATAAACCAGACAGGGCCAACAAGAAGTGGTCAAGAAATGATGGGACAGTGCTCACCAGGAAAACACATTAATTGCCGTTCAACGAAATAAACTGCAAGAATTTAAAAACACACTGATGCCATAATCCAGCTGTTGAGTGACCAGGTTCCCAGTGTGCACACACCTCCAAGAAAAATTAAAATATGGATGTGAGGCAAGCAGTTGCCTAGTGGACTGCTGAGTGCATGGGATTTATGTCTGAGTAGTTAGTATTATATTACACTCACAAAGTAGTATCCAAATATCAGCAGCTGTGTCTTGTATCCATTATTTCCCTTCTCCCTCAAATATAAACCTTCCTCACCTTTTTAATTAGAAAAAGCTATTTATTGACTATGACATGGATATATTTTACATGTTGTTGTCCAAAAATACCATTATTAAATAAGCAGGAAAATATGTTCGGTGGTAAATAAAGATGACCTTTAAAACAATGGCAAGCCCACAACCCCCATGATTTGTGTGTAGGTATGTGTTACTTTAAGTCACTGTATATTACGAGAAACTTGACATGGAAGGCTGCTATGGAAAATATCTTTGGTTAAAGAACTGTAGGGTAAATAAATAATTAAAAGCTAAAATGCATAGCCAACTTACCTCGTAATCTACTAAATTCAAACCTGTTCATGAGAGGCCTGACTTTATATTCATGGCAACATAGATAAAAAGCAGTTTGTTGGTTTTTTTTTTTATCTTGAAAAATATTTTATAGCAGTTAACTGAGGTCAGGACATCTCTTACTTTCTTGGCTGACTCATTCATCACTTGTACAGCAGCCTCCTTATGCGTAACAGAGAAGCACCAGTGTCACGCAAGGAGAGAAGTGAGAAACCCAGGAAGAGAGGCTGAATTCACCTGTGTAAAGTAATGTCATTTTTCAGGAAACATCTAGAGAAGAAAAAATAATTAAACAAGAGTGAGCCCTATCCTTCCCCCATGCCACTCCAGTGAAATGGAGGGGCTGTGTGGGGTTATTCCAGGAAATGTAACAAAGATTTTTGCATTTTGTTATTGTTGCTGTTGCCATCCTGGGCTGCTTCAAAAGAAGTGTGACCAGCAGGCCAAGGGAGGTGATTCTCCCCTCTACTCCACTCTCATGAGACCTGACCCAGAGTACTGTGACCAGCTTTGGGGCCCCCAACATAAGAAAGACGAGTTCAGAGGAGGGCCACAAAGATGATCAGAGGGCTGGCACGCCTCCCGTACAAGGACAGACTGAGGGAGTTGGGGTTGTTCAGCCTGGAGAAGCGAAGGCTCCAGGGAGACCTTATAGCAGCCTTCCAGTACCTAAAGGGCGCCTACAGGAGAGATGGGGAGGGACTCTTGGTCAGGGAGTGTAGGGCTAGGAGAAGGGGTAATGGTTTTAAGAGCAGAGTAGATTTAGATTGGATATTAGTAAAAAATTTTTTTCCTGTGAGGGTGGTGAGACACTGGAACAGGTTGCCCAGGGAAGCTGTGGATGCCCCATCCCGGGAGGTGTTCAAGGCCAGGCTGGATGAGGCTTTGAGCAACCTGGTCTAGTGGAGGGTGTCCCTTCCCATGAAAGAGGGGTTGGAACTAGGTGATCTTTAAGGTCCTTTCCAACCCTAACTGTTCTATGATTCTAATATTCTGATTTGTTTCAGCTTCAGTTTGTATTTAGAGAAGAAGGAGAAAAAACAGAGAAGGAAGAGCAGGAAAAGCTGTCTTTAGGACCAAGCACTTTGAGTGGCAAATTATTTCAAAAGTACTGTGAACTTTTACCAAGAAAACTCAGTAAGCTGCTTTAATGTAAATGCAAATATAACTGGTTAAGAGACCCTGAGTCTCATGTCTCACATGCTGGTGGCAGTCCTGGGTCTGTAAGAGTTTTCCAGGAGTCACCACAAGGATAACCAGGCACAAAGTCTGTGCTGCTAGGCATCTCTGCCAACACATATTTCTATCATTATCAAGAACACAGTCATGTAACTCTATGGGCATTTTATTTTGTTAGCTGCAATGGACAGTACTTGTATTGTTTTTACATTACTTCTTTCAAAAAGCTGTGGCTTGGTGGGAGATCTAGGACAGCTTGTTGCCTTGGCTGTTGTGCGGGGCTCAGGTGAGGAAGAGGATCCTGTGCCTTCCCAGGAGCATGAGCAGGTGGGGAAAAGAGAGAAAAGCATGGGATGAGGCATCTGGGAGACCAGGAGAGCCACAGACTGGTGGTCCCCACAAGCTAGCGCTTTGCAAATCCACGTCTGGGAGAGTGCTGTGAGGAGCATGAAGCAAGCATCCACCGGTGATGGATGATGAATGGATGGATGGGTGGATGGGTGGATGGATGGGGCTCACTGTCATGTCACAGACTGACTGTGTAGCATCACCACACCTCCAAACATCACCAAGGTGGTGGTGTGCAGCCAAGCCTGGAAGAGAAAGGCCACTTGCAGAAACCCCATGTGCAGAGGAAGACCAGTTCATAAATATCTTATTTTTACTTTGTCTCTCCCAACAGATTTAGAGCTTTAATTTTAAAAATTTACCTGTTACAGTTCCTGTTCAAACCACCCTGGATTTTGAGTTTAAGAGCTCTTTCCATAGTTTTGGTGTGCTCTGTCTTAGTGAATGCTTCCAGGAAGCCTGACCCAAAAGTTCTGCCTGAAGCAGGGTCTCACCACCCTCACTCTCCATTGCAGACCCCTGGGCTGGCCAGGGTGCCTGGGGCTGTGTTCCACTGCTCAGAGAGCACTGCAGGGATGAAGCTGTGGGAGAGTGGGTCAGAGTAACCTCCAGCACACCTGGGAGCTAACCAGACCCTTGTGTAAGGAAGGGAGTGACAGGGTGTGCAGGTCCTTCTGGACAGACTTCGAGCTCAGCACAATCCTGACATAACAGCCAAGAGTTTTACAGGATACTTGTCCCATGGGAACTGCACATGGAGGGCAAGGGTTGATAGAAAGAGGCAACAAGATGCAAATAAATACGTGTTATTTTTTTGTAAACGTGAGAGGTCTGTGGAGAGAAGGGCGGCAGGATTCTCTCACAAGGGATAGACCAGAGGGCAGTGCAGGTAGGTAAAGACAGCCCCTCTCAGGTACTTACCCAGAGATTTGGTGGAGAATTTTTCAGCTGAGCAATTCTTTACTGGAAAATAGTGATTGAGCAAAACCACCAGTTTTCAAAGACACTTACCTGTTCTGATTAAAGTTTACTCAGAAAGGGGCTCTGAAGCACTAGGTGAAATATGGAGACAAAGAA
>NW_010125826.1:0-7034 GCF_000699245.1 Pterocles gutturalis | reverse complement strand
AAGAGTCCTTGCAACATGTTGGTATTCAAAGCATCCAGTTAGGAGGGAAAAAAGATTTGGCTTAGTCTAGAGCAGAAGTTTGAGCATGAGTTTTCCTCCTCATGAGTGAGTCCAGTGACAACCATGAGATCCAGAAGAACTCTTTCTCTCTGTATTTCCCAAGAAAAGCAACAATATATCTTGAGGATATGTCAAACTGGAACTTCTTTTAAACTTCAGAGCTTCACAGGATAAGAAGATCATCTCCCAGCAAAGATATCTGATCTCTGGTAGTTTTCTTTTCACTGCAGTGTGTGTGTCTCTTTGACCAGGCCCCCGAAAGCCACAAATAGCCTGTTCCCATGCGAGAGCATGCTAGCTGGGGCGGGGGGGGGAGGCCATGCAGATGCTCCTGAGGTAGGTGTCCCCAGGTCCCTGCTACTCTCCAGATTCACATGTAGTGACAGCACATTTTCTGAGAGCTCTACTTGGGCAGTTTTGAATGGCTGCAGGTCATGAAGTGCTAAGGAGAAAGAGTTTTAAGCTATGGGCTGCATCTCAGCACAAGGGGCAGGGGAGCTGCTTGTATTAACCCTAAGATAATGCCAAATTGCTTCAACTTTCCCAGACTAAGAAGGGAGTTTGGAGGGGTGGTTTCTTGGTTCCACAAATGACTGGCATTTTGAACTGCCCAGCTCTCTCAGTGCGCGTCGTGAACTACACACAGATGTGTATGAGATGAGCAGAAATGAGCTGTTGGAGCATGTTGTGCTGCTCTACTCCTGCCGAATGGCTGTTCTAGCGGGAAACACCAGCTCAGGAAGGGGCAGAGACACAAAGCAAAGGTCAGGAGCAAAGGCCATACCCTCCAATGCACAGCTTATGGGAAATCCAGCAACAATCCAGGAGTAAAGGTTGAACCTTGGACTCCTTCAACAGCACAAGCTGTGAAGAATGACACAAGGATGATAATCTGTCCTCCTGTGTCTGTGTGGCTGTTATTCCTTCACTTACCTGAAATGAGCTTCAAGCAGTCCCATGGTCATGATCTTCAACTGTTAAATAGAAAAAATAGAGATCCTGCAAAAGAGTTAGAGATTATAATAATGAAAACCAACCGGACTTAAATTCTTTGTCTTCTCCCCAACCTCCTGGGCTTTTTGTTCTTCATCATGTTTCTTGTCTTAATCATGCCAGAGATCCTGGACAACCCAACCATGTTCTCCTACCACCTCTGTTGCCTTTGTTCAGGACTTCTTTGGTCTCACATCCCGCCACCTCCACCCACTTCCAAACACCCCAGTCTTGGTCATCCTTTTCAAGCTCCACTTCTCAGCAAACAGCCCTCCCCAGCCACTGAATGTCATTTCTTTTCTTCTAGAAAAACAACCTCCTTGGCAAGTCCCTCCCATCTTAGTTTCTTCTCCACTGCTGTTTCCACACCTGAATTTTTCACCCATTTTTCCTTTGTGTGTGCTAAATTATACACTACTGTGAACAAGGCCTCATTTTATTTGCTTTGTAAAACATTCACATACATGGATGGAGCTGTATAAATAATTAATACATGCCTTAATTTAAAGATTATGAAGAAGAAGGTGGTGATTGCTGCAGAAAGATTAATGTGTATGAAATAACTCAACCAGACTATAATTTTCTCTGGCCACCCATGAAAGAATTATCCTAAAGGAGGCCCCCTTAAGTACTTTTGCAGATAGCCCAATGAATTCCAGGTATAGCTTCGCTTTGCATTCTTCATGTTCCTCTTTCTTCCAAGATATATCTGCCTATCTTATATGCAAGCATACACATATCCCTGCCTGTTCATCTGTTAATAGTTTCTCCAAGTCATTTCATGCTGTGTCTCCTCTGAAATAGTGTAATTTTTTTCATGGTGCAGGAAGGGTAGATGAAGAGCAGGAGAGGCAATAACCAACACACATTCTTGAGGAGATCTCAAGTTGTGCAGTATATAGCTCCTGAAACAAAGACTCAGAGCTCGACACTGGGTGCAGAAACGCTTGTTAGTCCTAGGCTTCTTATTTTCTAGATAAATTCTTAACCCTTGAGGTCAGTTTCTGCTGGGAGGTAGGACAGGCAGAGGATCACAGCCAGAGGTCTGTCAACAAGCTCCACAGACCTCTCCAGGATCATTTGGTCAGCCCGGCATTTTGCCCAGGTTCAGGAATCTTGCAGAGGGACAGGACTCATTAACAAGGGGTAGCATGGTGCCAGCAGAGCTATACTGCTTCCCAGACCCCAAACTCAGTACTTCTGTACCTACCAACTTACTTGGATTCAGCTTGGATCTGCCTGACCCTTAGAGACTTGAGACCCCTCCAGTGGGTGGGAGCAACATATGCATCAACATGTTTTGCCTCCCAGCAAGCAAACCTCCAAAAACCCCCAGCATGACTGCTCAGTGACCACCAAAGGCAGCAGAAGTCCAAGCCTTGCTTTTTTCCTGAGATCAGCACAGTGTTTCTTTTGTAAACCTTCCTTTTTCTCTGTCCTTTCCTCCGAGAACCTGCAAGAGCAGACGCTGGATAGGTTGAGGGGACTGTAAAGAGGGAGGGGGACAAAGAAAGGCAATGCCTGCACTGGGGCAGGTGAGGCCGAATCCAGCCAGCCCAACCCAGCTGTGTGGTGAAAGGTCTCTTTTCACCATTCTGTCTTTCTAGCAATGCCTTACAGGGATAATGTAGTTTTATAAAGGCTGGAGCTTTCCAATGCCAAAAAGCAATGAAGGAAAGTTGCTTAAAAGCCAAGAGGAGGATTGCACCAGACTTCATGGTAGCAGCAGCTGAGTGGAAAATTGATACTTTCCACCCATGGAAAAGCCTTCAGAAGGAGCAGGACAGGAGTGGTTTGGGCCCTCAAGGCTGGCAAAAGAGCTGAGCATATACAAGCCTGAGGTTTTATGACTAGAATGGGATCTCGGTCATGCTAAGGACTGTAGGATGGGAACATGGGGAGCACATACACAGCTAGATCAGGTGTCTCAGTCGGACACAGCTGTGTGGTGTCTGATCACAATGATGAAATGTAGAGGACAGGTGATGCTGGCAAAGAGAAGGACCAAGTCTGAAAGACTTTCAGGCACCCCAGCAGGCCCTTGCATCCGTTTGCCTCTGGGTCCTTACACGAGCACACCACTGCCAGTCCCTACCTTTCTTTCCATCAGTGACAGCTTATGCCTGGTGGAATAGTCAAATGTGAAACTAGATAGAACCAGGGACCACAGAGAATAATGCAAAGCACTGGGGGCTGCTTCGAGCTTTGCTAGAATTCATTCCTCTGTTTTTTTTCACGAGACCTTCTGCAAACTCTGCACCACACGCAGAAGCATGACATTGACAAACCTTGCTCGGCAGAAGTGGGGAACAGACAATGCTCTCGGGAGCAGGGACAGGCACCTGCCCACCTACTGGGGACAACATCACCACAGATCTGTCCCTTTGCTGTCCTTTGTGAGGAAGGAAGAGAACCTGAAGTGTGGGTCCTGCAAGCCCTCGTTTAACTGGCTGTCTGGTAACTTGCCCTCTCCTTTCTAGCCCCTTTGAGTATCTCGTTGCTGAAAAGTCACATCTTGCTTTTTTCCTCTCACAAGATTTTGATCTTCCTTCCAGATCTTTCTAGAATTTTCCTCTGATGTCACAAAAACACCTCCAGTATTATGAATGCCATAAATCACCTAAGCCTGCTGACTCAACTTTTTATAGAAGATATTCAACTTCCATTGATTTCAGTGGGAGCTGGGGCTATTCACTGCTTTACAAGAACAAACCTTAAAAGCAGGCTTAATAGTAGTCCCTGAAGCTCAGCTTTCTCCTGTGGTTTACATCAAGCGATGATTACCATTTGTTCTCTTTTTCTATAAGTTTGCAAATCTTCACCAAAGATACTGATTTCCTTGCTAGTGTAATCTACCACATTCCACTTATCAACCTATTAAAAAAAGATGGGTACAGTAATTTCTTATATGAATTAGGTGTCTCAGATAATTTCCAGATACTGCTTTTCTAGGTTGCAGATTTCTGTGCTCACCTGCAAGCTCTGCCTTGATCCTTTTCTCTGCTTGGCTCCCGCACATAAAAAGGGAGACTCAATTGCCCAAACACACACTCCTCAGTAACAGTTTACATTAACGTCTCTCTGCTTATCCTGTAATTGCAGTGTATGTACTCTTGCTCTTTGCATTTGTGTTTGTGGAAGTAGATGTATCTCGTGTGTACCCATTTTATCTATCATAACACCAAGAAAACAGAGACACTTTGAAGTACACATTTGGAAAGTACACAACCAAACTGTTCATAAATATGCTGGTTAATCACTTTGTCCACGAGTGAAAAAGGCTGCCTTCGTCTTGAGAAATGCTGGGTGTATGGGGCATTCTGTGTTACTACTTTTCAAGATTCAGAAGACAGATTAAGCTGTGAAGACAATTATTCTTATACATAGTTTTTGGCCTTTTGGTTTACAATCAATGCCAGTGTTTGGGGTACAAAAGAGTCACCAGCAGTAGCAGTTTCTGAGCACACAAGCTCTCATGACTACACAATAACTGAACCATGCTGTAGTTTCAATTAACATGATGTTTTCTGTCTCCAACGCAAATATGTTGTCTAAAGAGTGGTGCATTAAGTTAACTAAATTGAATAAATAGATAATGGCATTAAATAACTGCTGGGGTGAACAAAATACCTTTTAGATGAAATGAAGGGATTGATGTTCCCTATGTGCTTAGCTATGCTGTGCATTGCAACACGTCTATAGAGCAGTTTTGGTCAGGAAGAGTCAATCCTGCAATGTGTTACATGTTCTGGATGCTCTCCAGAAAAACCTTCAATGTTTAGAAGCTCCCCCAAAAATACAGCTACATATGCACTCTTAAGGATGAAGGCCACAGTTCTCACAACATGGCAGGATTCAGCCCTTGGCAAGGAGAAATTCAATGCGCATCAGTAAGCACCACAGGCTAGTATCACAGGGAGCCAGGGAGCGGGAGGGAGGGAGGGAGCTGCTCCCAGAAACAGCCTGTGCGCAGGCTCCTGTTGAAGTCAGTGATTCGGGATCAGATCAAAAGGGATTTAAGCTATAGCTGAAAAACAGATGGGGAGTTGGTGAGGTGGAAAGAGAGAGAGAGCAATTAATCCAGACAGCTGGCACGGCAGCAAGGCAGGCCTGACCACCAGCGGTGGAAGGAGCAAGGGTAGAGCCGAGGGATGGCCGGCGTGAGAGGCACTGGGCAGTGTGGATAGCCTGGCACAAGTGCACAGGGTACGGACACAAGAGGCTTCAGAGCATGATTCTTAGAGTAAAAATTGCTGACGCTCATACTAATTCTGAAAACCTTGTCATGCTGGCGGTTTGAACCTTAGATATCAGTGATCCCCATAACTAATGTGGGGGTCCCTGCCCAGGCAAGTGGGGAGGGACCCAGCAGCACCTGCAGCAACCTAGCATTTGTGGGGCTCTGGAAAAGTGCCCAGGGAGGAACAGGAGTTACGAAAGCACAAAGTGGCTAGCACTCAAACAGGCGATCAGCAGAGCATACATCAAAGCCAGGGAGCTGGACCTGCAGCAAGGCAGCTTGCCTTGTAGAAAACAAGATGCCAGTCAAAGCATCCTTCTGTCACCTGCTGGGGCTTGCACAAGTGCTGCTGACACTGCAGCAGGGACATACAAGCAGAATATACGTGAACTCCATGCTGACATGGGGAGATGAAACACTGTGAGCAAAATCATATGCAAGAACCTCTCTGCCCACAGGGAGCTGCCTGCTGCGCCAAGAAGCCTGTGGGCTTTCCTGATCTTCTTGGGATAAGCTTTACCTCTGACACCCCAAGTAGTTTTTATACAGCAGATTTTCAGCCATCACTGTCATAAAGCAGACAGTCTGGGGCCCTGCTGGTTACAGAGAAAAGCATGAAAATTATAAATCAAGAGCTTCATAATCCCAGTCAAAAAATGGCAATATTTACTTGTATTTGATGACATTATGGGGCTTGTGGTGGTTTGGGAGGGCTGGGAACAGGCAATACAGGAGCAGGCAGGAGGCTGAACCACAACCTCCTACCGCAAGTGTGTGGGCAGCGCGGCTGCGCTGCAGGGATGGTGCCTGGTCATCTGTGCACAACACGAGTCTGCAAAGCAGCTCCTGTCTTTGGCTGTCCTGGGCAACAGAGCAAGATCTGATGAATGACATTTTAGTGGGTGGAATGATGGTTTCCGCTCTTCGGTAAATATGAACTTCAGTCAGTGTGAACTCCTCGTATTACTTTTCTTTTTTTTCCTCCCTCTCATTTTAATGAGGAATGTACATGCTATACAATTAGGCTGTATTCAATATCAAAGGCCCTGCAAAGCGGAGAAAGATTTCTGAAGACTTATGAATCCCTTTTGAAGGGGATCCTGTGATGTGGTTGCCTGCAGTAGTGAAGACTGGATTCGGTGACCTTAGAGGTCCCCTCTGGCTCTATCAATTCCTTCCTCTCTCCATACAGCTCGTTCTGGGGTATTTTCTTTTTAAATACAAATTCTTAAGAAGTTTTCGTGTGAGATTTAAAAGCTGCTGAAAAATCTATGAAACCACAGATTGTTATCTAATTTGTGAAGAGGACTTCAAAATATGCACATCCCATCATCTGATCCACTAAACCACTTCGGCTAATTCCAGTCCTTCTGTAGCAGCAGAGCACTGTGACACTGTAAGAGCATTAAAAGATATCTTCTTGCCTAATAAAATGATGTGCCAAAACTAGGGAGAACTGGGAGACAACAGTACAGTAAGGATGCAGTTAAGCACAATTTCACCTCTCTAATACTTATCACAGCAAAGCTACAATGCATGTTAGCTCAAAAACTTCATAAAAACCAAACCAGACTACCTCTTCAAGCTTCTGGTTTCATATGGCTGCTTTTGATAAAACTCTTTAGAATTTCAGGGTCCAAATACAGCTAATTCCATTCTAACTAAGGTTTTTACTGGCTGAAACTCACCATATAAATCTAAATCATATAATGATAGAATCATAGAATCATTGAGGTTGGAA
>NW_010125825.1:21421-21671 GCF_000699245.1 Pterocles gutturalis | reverse complement strand
GCTCCAGGCTGGACCCACCTCTGGCCAGGCCTCTGTGAGTGACATATTTAAGAGGGGGCACAGCCCAGGGAACAGGGACGCAGCCATGGGCAGGGCCCGGCCAGTCCGTCCACCCAGCTGCCTGCTGCCTGCCCAGCCTCCACCATGGCCCAGCCGACCCAGCACAGCCCCATCCCAGAGCCAGGAGTTCCTCAGGAGCCAGCGAAAGACCCTGCGGCAGAGAGAGGAGCGGGGGGTGAGAGAGACAAGT
>NW_010125825.1:19606-21322 GCF_000699245.1 Pterocles gutturalis | reverse complement strand
CCTCACCTGCAGCTCACAGAGATGTAGCCATGGAGGACCCCAGGTTGATGGAAGTGGCTTGTTCCCAAGGAAGGCCATGAATTTTGTTGAAGAGACTCATGCCCGAGCAGTTACTGCAGAGAACTGTGACCCCGTGGGGGGAAGGACTCATGTTAGAGTAGTTTGTGAAGGACTCTCCCATGAGAGGGACCCCACACTGGAGCAGGGAAGGACTGTGAGGATCCCTCCCCTGAGGAGGAAGGAGTGGCAGAGACAACATGGACTGACTGCAGCCCCCATTCCCTGCCCCTGCTTGCACCGCCAGAGGGAAGAAGGTAGAGAAATTGGGAACAAAGGCTTTGGGCCTGGGAAGAAGGGAGGGGTTGGGGAGAGGTGCCTTTTCAAGATACAGTTCTCTTTCTCATTATCTTGCTCTGTGTTTAATTATTAACAAATTAAGTTGGTTTTTTTTGTGTTTTCCCAAGTCAAGTCTGTTTCTTGCCCGTGACCATAAGTGGAGAGTGAACCTTCCCTGTCCTTGCCTCAGCCCACGAGGTTTTTAGCAAGAGGCTGCTGCAGTGCTTCGTTTGCCAGGTGGCCTTAAAACCACGACATTGCCTTAGCAAGGGAACACATAAACCTTCATAGGCAGTGGCTCAGCATTTAATAAAACAAAACCATTCATAAAAAAAAAAAAACCAAGAATTGTACTGCCTACAAGTATTTTTCAGAATAGTTTCCACATAACAGCTAGTTACTAACAGTTGTATCTGCATAACTTCAGTTTGTATCAGCACATACACTTGGAACCAAGTTTTCCAAAAAAAAAAAAAAAAAAAAAAGAAAAAAGGAAAAGAAAAAAGAAGAAGAAAAAAAAAAATAGATGTATTCTGTGAAGATATTCTCTGGTATATTGCCCCAGTAGTAGACTCTTGGGTTCCTCAGCACATTGCAGGACAGCTGTCACAAGCCACCAGGATGCTAAGAGTGAGCATGAGGCAGATGGCTAGTTTGTGCTCCCCTGACAATACACAATTACACATCATTCTGATAACTGTGTACTTATTCTCTAGAGAGGATAACACTGAAATTTGTAATCTGAATTGTCATCAACAGCAAGATTACTATGTATTCTACCATACACACTACTTCATTAATTACCCTGCAGTCCTGACTTGGATACACGGATGAAGCAGAAAAACAAAGATGTGCATAAAATTTTAGAGTACTTATATCTGGACTCAAAAACACCCCTCAGTAGAGACAGATGGAAGAAATTCACCACATTCAAACAGAACGGTACCAAGAATTTCACTATGTATGAGCATGGGGGTTTTGGGTGATCTGATTTGTTGAGGGGGTTTGGGTTGATGGGAGTTTTTTGGCAAAAGAATAAGGATGCTTTCTAAATTCAAAGCTACTCACTTTACAACTGCAACATATCCCTCATCACCTGCTTTTACCTAAATTAATCTCCAGGCACTCCGGCAGCATTTTTGAGAGATACTCTGATTTTATTTTATTCTAAAGTAGTCATAGATCTCACCTAACCAAGGCCATATGTTGAAGAGTTCTACAATTGCTTGTACAAATATTAAACATTCATGAATGGCACAGAAACAAACAGCTGATAAGTTCAGAGGTGAAACAACAGAATATGGGGCAGATAAAGTTATCTGTTTTGTACCAACATTATTTGAAGCACATGGACAGGAAAGCCTTTCCCTGACATCAGAT
>NW_010125825.1:2026-19580 GCF_000699245.1 Pterocles gutturalis | reverse complement strand
AGGGGGGCGGGGAGAGACAAATTATCCAATTATCCAGTTAGGACTGACTTTCCAAATACAACCAAACAAAGCTATACCGACACAGAACAGTTTCTTAACAAGAACACCAAATATCATCAGCTAATAAATAAAAAACTTATTTCAATGAATGCTGTAATTTTTGAATGATTATTCACCTACATGTCTTTTTCTTTATAGAAAAGTGAAAAATCATTAATCTCACAAATTCACACTAATTCAAGGCTCAACTCTTCACCTTCAGCCTTCTCTCTCTCTCAAAGTCACCTCTACTTGTAAAATTGCATCAAGCATATGTGTAATAATTTACAGACTACACATCTACTCTTAGAGTAAACAAAAATTACTACCTAAAAATCAAAGCTCATCAAACTGTAAGGTAAGGCAACATTTCCAACATCAGCAGCAGGACTGATACAGCAGGAGGTATCAGTATTCTGCTAGCCCACAACATTTCTTCTTTAAAACAAGACAGACAGAATGGAAGTAAAACCCTGGGTCTGCTCATGACCACTGCAATTTCAGCAAGGGCAGAATTTAATCACAAATTTTTAACTTTCCAAGTGGTGTAACATACAGGATTCAGTTGTTGTTGTCTGCACATTATTTTAATACAAAATACATTCCACAAATCACATCTCCCAAGTTATGCTGAATAACTTCAAGACATACGAAATCTACATCTATCATGAATACCAGTCAGACTATTAACCACTGTTGCACGATGAATGTAACCAGCCAACAACTACTAAAAAGAGTGCCCTCTGAAAAAGTTGCCCAAACAATACAAAGGCATTTTTAATAATTTTGGAATAAGCAACAGAAGTTAGCTATCTTCCTAATATAGCCACAGTTAGCCACGGCTCCATGCAGCTTCATCTGTACGCTGCCAACCAGTAGCCCAAGCTCAATGAAAGACTGATTTTAAGTTAAATAAGAGCATGCACAATAAGGAATTTAGAATGGCATTTGGCTTTCACATTGATTGCTGGAAGACAGACAGTTATCTAGCTTTGCATAAAGTCTACACATAAAAATTCTACTGCCATAATTTTCTTGTAAGGCAAATTTGAACTTGCAGAGTAAGGCTTACACCAGATCCATGCTCCTCAAGATGCGACCACTGCAATTTTGACCAGCCCTAGGAACTCTAAAGCTGGCTTCAACATATTAAGTCGTACCCCTAGATACAAACTCTCCCCCTGCATTCTCTGCCCAAACTTGAAAAGGGATTCAACAGCTTTAAGATGTCCCCACAAACATGACTGATCCCATTAACAGATAGAAAACTAAAATACTAAGCCAAAGACGCAGTAAATCAAACATTAATACAAATACATAAAATACATCAACCAGACTAGAAACCTAAGCAAAAAACCTTCCAATTATGCTATACCCAATGGCTACAAGAACTTTACCTTAAGATTCGTAATTCAGGATTTCACAGCTAATAGGGTATTTTTACACACTGAAAAAAATGGCAGAGTTGACCTAGACAATGGCAACTGCATCTGGCAGCCAAATAAATTTTCTACAAACAACAGACAAGGGAAAATAGATGAAGTTTAAAAAAAAAAAATGCATTACTTTTCTAACTATTTAGAAACCAAGTCTCCAGAATAAGTGTGTCTTTCTGACACTGCTATATCTGTAGAGAAGTCATCTGCCCAGAATCCAAGACTTGCTTTCATTGTGACATATAATATAGGAACAAATACAGCTTACAGCCCCGAGAATGTGTTACTATATCAAATGAATTTCTGCTATCAGATATCTTAATTACATGTGCATTAATACAATTTTAAATATTTAACTGGGTATTTCTGGGGGGAAGAACATCTTCACTAGAACACTTTTAGCAAACAAACCAAGCTTTCATCATTCCATGATTCCAAAAGACTATTTTCAACCTCAAATTGATACAGGAGAGAATCTGAAAAAAATCAAATACAAGAGACATGAGAAACAACAGTTAAGAGCAGTAATACTGAAACTTTTCCACCTACAGCCAAAAGCAACATGTAAAGAAATATTCAAATAGGAAAAATTTGAATATACTTGTCCTCTACGCAACTCCCCATGTTTC
The DNA here is from genome assembly GCF_000699245.1 of Pterocles gutturalis. Classification (NCBI taxonomy): domain Eukaryota; kingdom Metazoa; phylum Chordata; class Aves; order Pterocliformes; family Pteroclidae; genus Pterocles; species Pterocles gutturalis. The sequence goes on along the minus strand of NW_010125825.1, from coordinate 17,476 downwards.
TAATGATCAAGTTTTCATTTGCCTAGATCATATGCATATTATAAGCATATCCATCCCTTTTTCCCACTGTTACTTCGTTTAAGTCAAGGCACACACAAAAAAAAATAACCTAGCCACTAAATTATTTGATGTTATTCTCACATTTCCTCACAGGACTGACTGTACAGGAAAAAACTGACTGCCTGTAAACCAGGCTGTAAAAGTGACACCGAACAGCATGCTGTAATAATCTCCTGTCATCATGGTTTAAGCACATCAGGCAAGGCCACCTCAGACCATTGAGGCTTTAATGCTTAAACACTTGAAACTTAATCATACAGTCTATGTAAGTGGGAAAAAGCATGTAATTCTGATCCCCTCAGGAAGGAAGCTATTGTGCAACAGTACAGAGCTAACCCACCATTCTCTCTATTCTTATGGTTCTTCCAGCCTCTTCGGTTGAAGAAAATTATCAAGCTGCATATTCAAATACCAATCTGTTAAAGAAGCATGCTAAACAAAAAGCAGTTGAAACGACTGCAGTGCGTATTTACACATACTGTTTAGGATGTGAAACAATGAAAGCAGCCTGAAGTAAAGTTTATTCTAGGTTTTTAAAGTTTGTTTCCACTTTTGACCAACTGCATAATGTAACTGGATTTTTGGTAACGGGTAATGTTATTAGCAACTTATTCTTAAACACACATGCTCTCCTGAACAGTATCATCATTAACACACTGCCCAACAGAGGAACTACACCACAATACCAGACTTTTGGAACCACTGCATCAGCAGGCTTCACTTCTACTCTGGGTCTTAATTTGAATTTGCAACATAACTTCACATTTCGAACAGCTTTAAAAGAATTAAATTGCATTAGGAGACAAAAGATAAGCATGCCGGTTTGAACGACACCATTAGCAGCATTGACAGTCTAACACTTTATAAGGAGGAGGATGGAGGAAGAGGGTGGAAGAGAGAGTTTACCAATGTCTTCCTGAAACTCAACCCTATTATTTTTCTTTAGATAATGATTTTCTTATTTTAATAGCTCTATGTAGTTATTGACACTTAAAAGTGGTATTGTATTCCATAGCTAAGCTTTCTCCAAAAAAAAATATAAATCTTTCAGATATTACTATTCATGTATTTTCTATGTGTTGCAAGCTAACTTGACTCAAGTACTTTTTTCTAATGTTATCAATACAGCTGTCAAATACTGCATATTAATAGAAAGCATAAACATTTACAGTTGGACTCTATGACCTTAAAGGTTTTTTCCAACCTATATGATTCTGTGATTTCTATTATTCTAATGGAGACACATCCACATCAGTGCTTACACTACTGACGTAAAATATCCTTAACATTTTACACCTAACTCTGAAGCGCTGACTCAAATATAATTTTTAAACACTATCCTCCTCACCAAGATTTTATGAACAAAGGCAATAAAGACACAACACAAACAAACCTCTGCTTAAGCTGCTTTTATTGGAAATTTATTAAACTACAGAGGAAAATTCTACCTATTTAAATTAGGAAGCCACTGAAGGAGCTACCATCCATAACAGTAACACTAGCATATGATCTAAGCAGCCGTGAAAATAACTCTCCCACACTAAACCCCTTTCTTTGTCAATCAGGGACCACTACTTTACAAATGTATCATGAGTAGGTCTTAAATTACAGGCTCTCTCTATTACAGTAACAGAGACCCAAAAAAAAATGTCACCAATATGTATTTAAAACCAGACACCATCCTCAGCTGCAAGGGAAGATAAATTGCCCTGTGCTTAATCCAATCCTAGATTTCTCGGTTGTGCTGTAGCTCTATGATGGGTGGCACTTTCTACAAGGAAAAGATGACTTGCTTGTTGCTCAAGTGGGTCTTAAAATACCGTGACAGGACCACATCCCATTAGTCTGTTTAAACCAGGTAATTCTGGCTCCATTTCATTACATCTAGTCTCTGAACAACTTTGATCTAAAACATTATTCCCACTAATAAGACTTCTGTCAAGCTACTTGCTACCAGTAAAGTTAACACACCAACTTAATCAGCAGAGGCCACGTAACAAAGACCAGCTTTCTCATCTACGAAGAGTTCTACTATCAACTGCACCAAGAGCTTTGCTCCTTTAACACTATGTAAGCTCATTTAGACTCTTTTTGTTTCACTTCCAACAGTTAGGTTTCGGGTTTGGATTTTCTATGACTTGGATTGATACAGCATTATTGACCTATCAAGCAGAATATAAAGCATGTAATGTGTTTCAAAACTTTTGTCCACACTGGTGATGCAAAATTAGGAAATGACTGCTGATGACTGTCTCAAAGTATGATCGCTATGTATATTAAAGGGAAAGCAGGATTATCTTGATAAATTCTTCAGTTTCTGGTACCTCTAACAAAGCTGCTTTCTTGGGACCTAAGGGGTTTAGAAGTACTTTCTTCAGTTATACAAATAGCACAAGGCAGGGAGAAGCAAATTTCAAAAAAATACAGTCACATCCAAGACATCATTTACAATTCAGGTTTCATTACTATCAGCCTAGGATTAATACACTAGAAAGCTGCTGTGGGTGTCTCTGTCTAGTTATTAAAGAGAAGCCATGCTTTAAAGTTACATTAATTAAAAGGAACAAGGATTGCACTTCACTTAGAGCTTAGCAATTCATGCCAAAGTTGAGAGACACTAGCATAGTAACATGAGGAAAAGTGACATTATACTACTTAGAAGGAACTCAGTGTTGAGTTATATATGAAGCAGTACATGAAACACAGAAGCGTAGAATTGCAAATGCTCTCTTTCTCACTTCAACAGGGGAGCACTTGTCTACAGTCACCAAGAGAAACTTCTCTCCAATGCTACAGTACAAGCCACTATCAATCTCTGCAGGTATGTGGAGAAAGCACACCAATAAAAACACATTTTTTTAATAGGAGATATCCCATGGGAATACTTCTACATCACAGGAATATAGACTCACTGCTAACACAGAACAGGGCACTGTGACAATCCAATTCCTTTGAGGACATCTGTCAACAGATTTGTTCAAGGATAAAAATCAGGCAAAGCTCCTTCTAAAAATGAAAAGCATTGGATACTTTACGACAAAGTTGGAAACCAAAATAAAAGACGGAAGGGGAGAACAGCAGCCTTGTCAAGGCATACCTAAAACTCACCTCTGTTGCTTGCTGTTACACATGAACTTCCCACAGAGTTTTTGAGAATTACCTTGGCCACAGCACCTCCAGAAGGATACCACCAAGCTCCCCTTCACTCTATATCACTACTCACAAGCCACTTTCTTGATCACTATCTTTTCTTAATGATTGCTGTATAAGCAAGAGGAGGTTGAAAGCAGTTCCCAGATTATTCTCCCCTTTTCCATCCTATACCTCACTTTAGGAATACTGATGGACTTAAAATATGTTTATCAATGATCTGTTATTGAAATATTAGACTTGCACAACACAAAATCATTTTGATATACAGCTCTACAGGAGACTAGTTCTCAAAATTAAGATCGTGTCCATTCTTTACTTTTCTGTAACAAAATGCATCTTCTTCCATTCAAATTTAGTACATCTTAAAGATTAACACATACATATACATAAACAATCAATTCACCAATAAAGAGCCATTGTTCAGATCTCATTAAATTGTACAGCATATTGTAACCATTCATGGCATTTGTGGTTTGGGTTTATTTTCAGTAACCCTAAAGAAAGGAGTGGAATTTTCCTCTGTCACCACCCAAGAGCCTGTTTTATACCATGAGACAACTGAAGCAAGAAACAGGTTCTCCATATTATAATGTGGTCATAATACATTAAACTATTTACAGTCTTGAGACATGATTGCGGCCTTTCAGTACCTAAAGGGGGCTTATAAGAAATATGGGAATAAACTTTTTAACAGGGCCTGTAGCAACAGGACAAGGGGTAATGGTTTTAAACTAAAAGAAGAGGGGGTTAGACTAGATACAAGGAAGAAATATTTTACACTTAGGGTGGTGAAACACTGGAACAGGTTGCCCAGGGAGGTGGTAGATGCCCCGTCCCTGGAAACATTCAAGGTCAGGCTGGATGGAACTCTGGGCAACCTGGTCTAGCGGAAGATGTCCCTGCTTACTGCAAGGGGGTTGGACTAGATGACCTCCATGGTCCCTTCCAACTCAAACTATTCTATGATTCTATGTATCACCACAAACTTACAATTGATGAGCAGGACAAGAAATAGCAGTAATCAAAGTCAAAACACAGAAGCCAATATGCCATCTTGGAGGTATGTATTCTTTACTTTTAAGAGGAAACTCACACATGTTGTACACTTACATTACACTTCCAGACAAGCATGCATACAAACACAGATACCATTGCCTTGCCCAGAGCTGCAATCCCCTTGGGCTCTCAACAGCTTCACAGCAAGCACCATTCCCAGCCCCAGCACCTGTGCTGCTGTTTGGGTCTCTCCCCAGCTCTTGCCACCTCGGCAACCGCTAAAACAAACTTAAAACCTCTGTTTGGAGATACTGCCACCATTCTCTAGAAGCTATTTCTGAAAACAGATACACATTTTCCTGGTTCACTGGTGCCTTCACTGCCACCAAGTTCCCTTTTCAGCTATGACTTCCCCAAGTACCTAGACTTGTGACTTTACTCAAAATATGCCCCAGTGGTAATTTCAACTCAAAGTATTCTATAGCAACCTCTTAAAGAAACAGACAAGACTACAGCCTTAGCTCCTTCAAACTTAATTATGTAACCAACAGTTATCAAGCCCTACAGATTTCTAACAAGGACAGCCAAAGAAAAATAAGCCTTTTGTCAAGAAGCTGAAGGTAATTATTTGTAAACGCATAAATCCACAATCTAGTCTTTAAAGTGTAGACCTACTCCACCACCCCTTCCCCAAAGAAACACGCTATAGAGTTGACATATGTGGACTAGACACCAAGTGCACATCCCTTGTACACATCAAAGCATACGGAATATGATCTGGAAAAGTAAACCTAGTTTGAGAACTGATGTTTTAACATTTAATTCTCACCTTTACATTGCCTCCAGGATCCGGAAGTTTGTAATTATTGGACACGCAGCCTGGGCTACCATAAATGCAAACACAGTAAATATCCAGTCATACAACAAACCACTGAAGGTGACAGAGATAAATTAGTCACCTTGTGACTAACGTTGCAAGTTATTTGCTGTATTAGGATTAGTTAAAATCCCATACTTCAAATGGGCTATAGTAAATTGGCCCCATCACCAACAAGAAAAGCACATAGAACTTTCTTGTTTGCCTGTCTTTTCAAAACGTTCTGCCTATTCAAAGCACAGAATACAAGTAGCAGGTACATTATTCGGCATTGAGCTTATCAAATTTCTTCAGTTCCCTATTTATATTTTGCCCTTTATTTCTTTCTTCATAGCAAAAGCAACTTGTTCATGGCCAAAAATTAAAAGCCTCAGACTAACATTATTTGTCTTCACTCAACAGAATATAATCACCTTCTTCCTTAAGTACGAGCCAACAGGCTACCTACCAAGCATATTTGCACTATACAAAATGTATAAACAACTGGAACGCATGTGTCTATAAACAGACCATAATTTGAGTACATTTAATCATGTCAGACAAAATCATTTGGTGAACAGCTGTCCCACTAAAAAAAAAAAAAATAAAGCTAGCATCCTACCCCTATTTAATTTGTTCTCTTCCTTGGGGATCATATATCTGATCTTTTTTGGATCTCCTGTTCTGAAGGTTTTAATCTATAATTTTATTTAGTTTAAAAACAGACATTCTAGTGATTTTAAGGAAAAATATTCTCAAGTTCTCAATAAGCTAATCTTCCTCAGCTGAAGCTCTACCTAGAGCATCTGGGTATAAAACAAGATCCAAGAACATTTATCCTTACCCTACACAGAATCATATACAGTGACATATTTCAGTCAAAAGCAAGCAAAGTCAATCTATCAAAGTACATTACAAAATATGCTGAGAATAAACTCTGGTTACCTCTCTAAAAAATGTAAAGTAATTGCAAGCATTTTACATAGCATCAGCAGTGAAGGCAGGAAATGGATAGCAACGCTGATGCCAAGAACAAAAAAAACCCGGTTGATGTTCTTCCTTTTTTGATTGGCATATATCAGTGGTTTTCAAAACTCAAGAATTTCAAAAAAAATCAGTTAGAAAAGCTCTAATAAGTTTGCTTGTATTTACAATCTAAAATTAAAACTGCCTAATAACTGGTTTTGTACAGTTAATTTATAAGCTGAAACATGTCTCTCCCTCCTATCATTATCTATCTGCAATTCAACCAAATATCAATTACAGGAGTATATGCCTCCTATATTTCCTTTTTGTTACCTTTCAATAGCAGGCAAGCGTAGCAATCTTAATAAAAATCAAGCTAAAAAAGGAACGGATCTCCACTACTCTTGGGCTTTATCACCTTCTTAAATGAGCCATAATAATTATCAGATGCTATCTGTTTGGTTTTATATAAACAGTTTGTCCTGAGTTAAGCTGAGACAGAGTTAATTTTCTTCACAATAGCTAGCAAGAGGCTGTGTTTTGGATTTGTGCTCAGAAGAAAACTGATAAAAAGTGATGTTTACATGGCTGCCAAGGTCCTTCAGCTTCTCCGGCTGTCTGCAAACAGGAGAAGATGGGAGGGAGCACAGCCCCAGTTACTAGCCCAGGATTTGATCTTAGGTTCAGGATTGAGACCCAAAGTGGCCAATAATCTATTCCATAACGTACACATCATGCCCAGTGTATAGGTGAGGACCCTCCGGAAGATCGGCACTTTTTGGTTCCGGACCTCTTTTGCTCCGGGTCATCTCGCTCCAGGTGGTCCCTCTCCCAAGGCCTTCCCCCCCCCCACCCCGGTCAGCTCTCAGTCTCAGATGCTCGGACTGTTATCTCCATTCCATGAGTGTGGTTTCAGGACTCTCCCTGCTCCAGGATCATTAGCCAGGAACAGGCTGAGCCTTGGTCATCAGGTGGGGGGGCAGTATCACTGTGTAGCACTCGTTTATATATTTGTATATAGTATTATTTTCAATATCATTGTAGTTTAGTTATTAAACTGTTCTTATCTCAACCCACGAGTCCTTTTTTTCCCTTTACCCCTTTAATTCTGTCCCCTATCCTCGGTTTGGGGGGAGGGGGGGATTAGGTGGGTGAGTGGGTATGTGTGAGTTGGTCCCCAGCCAAGGGCAAACCCATCACACAGTTTTAAAATGCATAGCTGGTAGGGTACAGTCATCTGACAAACAAAATGAAGAATTTACCACCAACAGTAACACCAATCATGGCTATTCACTAAGAAGTTTCTCATCTCCTTTTTCGTACATGAAGTCTGTCTGGAAATATATTTGACATGTTAAAGAAAAGCATGCGCTTACATAATAGTATATCCCCACAATAGCGCTGTATAAGCCAAAGGAAAAAAAAATGCAAAAAATCACCAGCCTAAAACAAGCAGTAGTTTAGATAATCTTCCCAACAGCTTTTTTTTTTTCAAAAATAGAAACAAAGAAGCAATAATCTAGCAGTAGACTAAATAATCCTACCTTATTGTTTAGAATGCTAATTAAAGAGCTTGCCATCAGTCATTTGACTTCACAAGTTAGTCAAAGAAGGAATCCCTCTGTGGGTTAAGTGTTCTTTCTGAGGAGCAAATAGAAAAGAGGATACTCTAGTTTTATCTAGTGCTACTAAGCACCAGTAGCATTCAGTTAAAACCCTTTGTCCTGGTTTCAGCTGGGACAGAGTTAATTTTCTTCATAGCTAGTGTGAGGCTGTGTTTTGGATTTGTGCTGAGAAGGCGGCTGATAACATCCTGATGTTTATAGTTGCTGCCAGGACAGTCAAGGACTTTCCAGCTTCTCTGCTGTGCCAGTGTCTGCAGGTGCAGGAGAGGCTGGGAGGAAGCACAACCCCAATTGCTAGCCTAGGATTTGACCCTAGGTTTACAATTGAGACCCAAGTTGGCCAATGGTCTATTCCATATCATGCACATCATGTCCTCTATATAGATGGGGATCTGTCTGGAAGTGCTCTCTCTCTGGGTTGGCTTTCTCTGGGTCACCCATCTCTCAGGGTCGTCTCGCTCTCTCAGATGCCCCAGGCTCTTATGTCCTTCCCAGGATTGCAGTTTTGGGACTCCCTCTGCTCTGGAATCAGCTGAGCCTTGGTCATCAGGTGGTGAGCAGTATCCCTGTGTATCACTCATTTGTATATATTATTATCATTATTATTTCCAACTTTATTGTTGCTTAGTTATTAAATTGTTCTTATCTCAACTCACAAGTCTTTTCCCCTTACCCCTTTAATTCTCTCCCCCATCCCTGGGAGAGAGGAGGGTGAGCAAGCGGTTGTTGTGGTGTTTTGCTGCTAGCCAGGGTCCAAACAACACCACAACTCTGTAAAAGAGACAAAGGTGAAGAAAGTAATTCCTAGAACATAGACCAAAGATGCAGTGTTTCCACCTGCAACAAATCATGTTTACAGATTTCACTCAGAAAAAGAGAACAAAATGTAGTATTTTCAACTGAAGCATCTCAAATTTGGCAGAATTGTTTGCCCCTACATAACAGCATTTAATAAATAAATCATTAAGTATTTCAAGGTAAGGGAAAAGGATGCGTATTATTACAGGCACATGACCTGGTGAGACATGAACATGAAAAATCTGTTGTGTTTGGTCCCTGCAACCTGAGAAGCCAAGAAGTTATGCAACATCATCAGCCAATGCAACAGCACCAGCCAATTAGAAACATCAATGATTAGCAATAATTAATAGCTGCCTTGCAGAAATAGCCGTCATTACAAGTAAGTTCACAATACTAGAGTTGTTAAAATATTTACATGATGTGTCTATCAGAAATCAATTGCAAATAGAACAAAACATTCATATAAACTTGTGTGCTGTAAATCTATACTGTGAACAGAACTAGATGGTAAAGTTTAATAGTTTAACAACATAAACACGGGCACAGTGCATCTCCCAGGGCTTAGCCAACAGAGGCAGCTAACAGATGTCACAGCAGTTCACACAACAAAGCTACAAAGGGCCCTGAAACACCGCTGAAGATTGTACAACGTGTTACAGGATGAAGCCTCCAACGCCTGTTGAAGCAACTGTCCCTTGGGCATCAGAGATCCCAGCTCCAAGAACTGCACAGGGAGGATGTCACCATCCAGGTACGGGGCTGCAGTGAGCACCCGCTGCTCCTCCCTGGTGCTACTGATGGCAGCGGCCTAGTCTGCAGGCAGTACGCTATCTCTCAGGTGCTGAGCAGCCACATGAGAGAGCTGCAGGAGGGGATGAACACGCTGCACAACCAGGAAGATAAGCAGGAGGTCCTGGGAGGTTTGCTGCTTGCTGAATAATGTTTTGGAAAGACTGAGGCTCACACAGTCCTCAAATAATTGCACTTTCCTGCTTATCCATACGGACACCAGTGACACCTCCAAAAAGCAATTACTGAGCAAAGCAAGAGTGATTACTGAGCACTGGGGGCAAGGGTGAAGAGGCCCAGGTGGCGTTTCTCAGTCTCTCCAGTGAGTAAAAGGCTCAGGGCAGAGCAGCTTCATACAGAGAGTCCAGGAGATTTCTTGAGTGTGTGGAAAATTATTTCTTGGTGCAAGCAATCAATGAACCAACTAGTGAGGATGCTCTGCTGGACCTGTTGCTTACAAACAAGGAAGAACCAGACAGATGTGGAAGTCAATAGCAGCCTTGGCGACAGCAACCATGAAACTGTAAAGTCTGAAGTCCTGAGAGAAGTGAGAAAGACAAATAGTGTACAGTGTACAGTGCAAGACCCAGTACATACAGTTACAACATGGCACTTCAGGAGAGCAGATTTCAGCTTGTTCTGGGATCTTCTCAATAGAATCTCATGGAATACCACCATGGAGGGCGAAAGGAAAGCCTGTGAGAGCTGGCTGATCTTCAAGGACAGCCTCCTCAAAGCACGAGAGGGACCATTCCTGCAGGCCTGACAATGGACCAGTGTGAAAGAAAAGGGAATCTGTGACTGAGCTCAAATGCAAAACAGAGTACATGGAAGGCGGAAGCAGGGGTGGGAGGAATATACAACCATTATCTAATCATGCACGAGTAGAGTCAGATAAGCCAAAGCTCTGCTGGAGTTGAAACTAACAATGGATGTGGAGGGCAGTACAACAGAGAGAAAACACATTTTAATTTTTTTCCTACAAAACTGAATTTATACAACAGAAACAGATCTTTGTACAACAAGGTGTTATGCGCATTAGCATCCGCTATAAATCCTTTTGTTACAAAAATAAGATAAAAACTAAAGAATCAGGGCTTCCAAATGAGAACTTGAAGCCTGACCAGTTAGTAATAAACATTATTTACTAGCTGTACTAGCTTACTCATAACCCTGTCTAAAAGAAAGAAATCACACATGCTTCTGCTTAGCATGACTTTTGAGATCCAGAACACAGTAGCCTGACTCTCTTGATATGGTAACAGAATTTTTGTACTGAGAAGCAATCATAACCCAGAAATGGACACCAAACGAGATTCTATTACAACACCTCTCTGAACACAGATTTCCTTTAACCTCTCTCTGTTCTTTGGTAACAAAGATATACAAACAAGACACCCTGATTAGAGATTCTCTAGTCTTTTGATTATACACTGCTAGTGAAATAGTAATGGTGTTCAGAAGTGGCACTTTTAATTGAAGCAAATTCTTAGCTTCTTCAAGATAACTGATATCATTACCCTTGCCATAACCTAGGTATTTACAACCACTTAGCTCTCTTCTTCTTCATTCCAAAATAGATGCCAGTCCAGACCCAGTCAGCATGTATTTAGTAGACATTAGCCATCAAAAATGCAAAGGAATCAGCCTAGTGCAACAACGGTGGTAGGGGGATGGAATATTTAAAAATTTCACTTTACACCTTAGGGAAACAAGTTTTTCAAGACATGCTGTCCACATACACACTCTTAACACACACATGCCACCACAGTGAAAAGATAGTAACTGAAAAAAACAGTCAAGTTTTCATGTGAGTCCTCAGTTCTCCCCACCTAAAAGCAGACCTCAGCAAAGATCCTCAGAAGTGTAGCTATATCATAGAAGGAACAGTAGCAGAGGGCAGAGTAGAACATAAACGTCAGATGGTGGGGGAACGGGGGATGCCACTCTCTGCAGCCTCTGCCCAGGTCTCATTCACAGTAAGCTCAAGTTTGTTTGGAGGCAGACTCCAGAAATTCTGTTAAACCAGGGCAATGGTTTGATAACAGGTGCCCAATGTGGAAACTTCTACTGAAGACTCCCTTTTAGTCAAAAAAACTTCAAGTCTGTTTTTAAGTGTAAAAATATTTTGGTATTTCAGGATACTGTCTTAGCCATACTGCCAACGAGACAAGTTGAGATGCTTTCCAGAACAACTATGTCTTACAAAAAAATATCAATACTCATTCTGTATCATTTGTAGAAAATTTAAACTTCCAATGAGATTCAATAAGTAACAACAACAAAAAATAAATTAACAAAAACCAAGTCACAAGAAATCTCAAAATCTCTCACAGCAGGAAGCTGGGGAAGAAGATGACACACCCATGCCACTCAAAATGCCATATATTGAGAGAGTTCAAAATGAAGATTTAAATAAGGTCCTATTCTTCAAGTTGCCATTGTGTTCACCAAAAATAATCTTCAGAGATTAAGACTTTAAAAGACTTGGGGAAAGGAAAGGTCTACCGGGTATATTACTAAGTACAAATGGAGGGGCAAAGAGTCAAACCCTAAGAAAAACATAAATGTACCTTTTAGAAAAGTGTATACTGAAAGAGGATACAAGATAACAAGTACAGCATTGCAAATACTTCTGCTAAAATGGGACTTGCTAGAATTAATAAGCCAGGGGTGCTTCAAGGTTATGAAGCACTCCAGCATTGCTGAAATAAAACAACTTGTGCCAGTATACCCAAATAGGACAACCATTCCATTACATAGCTTTGAGTCAATTTAGTTTAAGGCACTGGAGTAGGAAAAACAAAATCTCAGTTGGAGCTAACAGCCTTTCCTGGGTGGAAGTCACAAGCGCATCCAGACTATCAGATACTACATTAAGGATCAATATTCGGAACTGTTACTTCAGGCAACACAAAGTGTACGAAGGCTACAGAACTCTACTCATGTGACACTGGACAATTTACAGAGATAAGTGTAATTCCCATAAAGCACAAGCATTCACTCTTTTTTGCACATTTATGAAAAAGGAATAACTCTCCTGCTGTACAATCCTGGTACTGTTACTGGAAGAATAAAAAATTAAGTCTTCTCTGTAGATAAAGAAATAATAAAATAACTATGAGCTGTACTCGAAAGACAAAATGACTGAAAAGACCTGAAGAAACAAAATTTTCAAAAACTTACATAAATAGGCACGCTGATATGTAACTAAAATGGCTCCATCTACTGGTTAAAATATTTAATTCCTGTGTCATTGACACGTTCTCTCCACTGCAGCAATTTAACTCCCAGTGAAACAAGGAACTCCAAGCACAAACTAACACAGACTCTTAACACAGATAGTCCCTTCTAAGAGCCAGTGAGATATGCTGGCAAGGTAGATCTGGGATGCTTGCATAATTGATGTTTACTCTCAATAACACAAAACGGAGCTTCTAGGATGTCAGGACTGACTTTTTAAATGCAAAGGTTGTGCTTTTTTAAAAATAATGTTGTAATATTTTCACCTACTGCTAACTGTGCAAATGTAAATTTAGGGATATATATTTAAGAACATTGTAAGATCATCTGCAGAGGAGTCAACAGTCTCATGTTTGCATTCAGACATTTACTGAGTTACAGGGCTACGTAGTCTGTGGTGCTCTTCTCTATCTGCTTATTTACAAAAACTTAATTTGAATCTCACTATTCATATCACTATTTCAAAACATTAGCTAGACAGCTATCTTTATTTTAGCAAAAAATTTGAAACGTCCCTAAACTTTACCATCCAGAATGTGCTCCACCAAAAAGTATAATAGTATTCTTTGGAGATCTTTTCTAGCTAAGCTAAAGGATATTTAAATTATACTCTGTATTTTATCAATCACTAGTTAAAGAGCAGTTGTATTTACTAAGTACTACTTCAGGGCCACTAAAGATCTTGTGTAACAAATATCCTTGTGTAGAGGATATCAATATTCAAAAGCCAACAACAATCGTGAGGACATGTCAAAAGTCACCTACAGAAGCAGATCAATCACATGGACACAAGGCAACAACTGCTCAACTTACACCCTACAACTTATTCTGGACAGCAAATAGGCAACAAAGCCTAACGGAAGTTATCAACTAATATATCAAGTTTTTAACAGCCATGGTAACTTCTTTAAGGACTCAAAAAGACTGCCAGCACATGCACTTAACAGCAGCTTACAGTACTTTAACCCAGGGTTGATTAGAGCCCACTGCATGGTGCAAGCTGTACGAGGTATGCACCCTACCCAAACAGCACAATACAGAAAGGCAGCTTGTCTCTCAAAGTTCACAGATTCAAGTCTACAAGGTTGTCAAAATTCTTTCTCATCATGGCTTTTCAACTAGGGCACTGTCACACTGTATAACTGTACTGCTTTAACTTGTGGAGAGCATGTGTTCAGCCAGACGCCACAAACTTGTGGGGGAGGAGAGTTTCCTGCACAGGCTTCAATTATGCAGTACAAACATACCCTCAGTTACCCTTGTCCAGTCGTAAAGGGAAAACACTGGTTTGAGCCTACTATGTTAATATGAAAAAAAAGTATACATACCAGCATATTATTCTTCAGAGACCTGTCATTCGACTTACCATCACAAAAGCGACATGTTAAATAAGGCAAATAATCACAAAGAAGAACACTTTTCACTATTTAATTTCTAAAACAGTAAGTCATCCAAGACACATGGAAAGATATGAAGTAGTCAATTCTGTAAAACTTTGCTTTACTGTACTGATACTCCTTACATTCTTACATACAAAGTACCACCAAGGTAAACCAAGACTTAGAACATCTTTCAAAAGGAATTGTTTCAATAACCACCTAAGAGAAGTACTACATAGCTAGACAAAGTCACCAAGCTATCTGAAATGCTGCAACTGGACAAAGCTTAGCTCAGAAACCACGTATTCCAATATAGCTGCCACCAAATCCTGCCTCGATTCTGCCTTGAAATCCATTCATTAAAATGAAGTTATATTTAAGACTTTTTCTTGAAAAGCAGCAGCACTTTGTGGTTTTGATTATTAAAGTGTTGAAGTTGTAACTACCAGGAGATTCTGATAGTTAGGATACTTCTCACCAATTTGTGGATTTTTTTATTCAAGTGGCTCTGACATTTGTTACCCTATACTCCTAGAAGCCTTCACAGGTTTTGTTATGGATTGCAAAAGTAGGAGCACCAGACACTACCCTGCTGTGTTAAAAAGATGCATCAATATAAAGAAACCGACAGACCCCACTGCTGAAGTGGGCTGTAACTGAAAGAGGCTTCAAATGAAGCCTGAAGTGAAAGCCCAAAGCTGCCACTGAAACACAACCACCGTTGAACAGGGAAGTCTAAAACCCATCAGATAATGTGCATTCACAGCTGTTAAAAAATAAAAGTGGTAGCCAACCATGTAGCCACTTCAGAAAAAGCACAGGGACACTAATGCCCTCTTCAGTGAGATATGGCAGACTACATTAATGCTTTGATTAGGAAAGCCAGAAGGAGAAGCCTGGAAACATGCCATTCAACAAGAGCCACTTTCAGTTCTATCATCATCTACAGTAGAATAGTGATAAAACCAGATTTGTTTAATTGAAAGAAAAAGAAGAAATAAGGAAAGATAAAGCCATTACTTAGCCATACTGCATGGTCTACGAACTTGTGAACATTTTATGATATACATGAAGTAGTATCAGATACTAAAGAAAAATATTTCTGCCTACTTTTTTTAAGAGAACATAAAGTATTTTGAAAATATTACCAGCAAGATACCTAGAGACAGAACTGGAATATACATTCCTTTAAATACTACTTACAGATGTTGCAAAGAAACCCACCAAACTATCTGGTAACAAACATCACAACGACAAAAGGTAGAAGCAAAATAGTACACAGGATCAAGCATTTTAGTACCATCACTGTCAAACCCACCACTGTATGGCAACATACTACATGCTCCACTCCTATTTAAACAAACCAAAAATAGAAAGGCCATAAGTAGCTTGTGAGGGGAAGAGTTAAAACTAGAGAAGCATATAACCACTCTTCCTCACACTCTCACAACCTGCAGCTATTTTCAACTCAGACTTCCTGAGGCTGTTGCTCATTCATTTACTAACCTCAACGTATCTGTCTTCCAATGCTTGTCCAACCTCCCCTTAAGTAAAACTTCTTACGTATACATTGTATAGCAAG
>NW_010125825.1:0-1995 GCF_000699245.1 Pterocles gutturalis | reverse complement strand
ACACGGAGTGAAGAACCGCCTCTTTTTGTTTGTCCTGAACCTAGCACCTAACTCTGATTTGACTGTGTGCCTATCTTCCATCTTCACCTGCTCCCTCCACAGGAGTTTTAAAGAGCCTTACAATACTATTGTCGTATCAGCTAAGCTGACAAGTCCCCAGCCTGTTCAATTATCTCTCAACCAGGAACTATTCATATACTGTTGCCCTTCGGTGAACTTTTTCTGATGATAATGCATCTTTTCAAAGATAAGGGTCAGAACAGCTTACAGTACATAAGGTATGAAAGAACCATGGATTTATGCAGTTACATATCTTTTTCCTGTTGTATTCTCTACTCATCCCAGATGTTCTGGTCATCGGTTGTTTTCTGGTTGTAGTAACTATATCACCCATTTGTTTCACCCCCCCCTTACGACTTTCATGTGCACATTGCCACCATGCAGTCTCCTCAAAATTCCAATGTCCTAAACACTTGATGATTCTCTTCTTTAAGACTGGACCTAAAATACAAAACGAGCAAGGTTAAAGGGCATTTTATACTTCTGATGAAATAAATTCAGGGTAGGGGCTTGACTGACAAGAGGTGCTCCTCCATACAAGCACCACAGCTTATTACATATCTAATATTACATAAACACTGAACCACCTGATTTACCTACAACGAAGGAAGGAAGAAAAGGAAGCATTAGGAGTTCTTTGTTTGATCATGCCACTTACTTCATGTGTTCTCCCTAGAAATTCTTTTTTTCTAGTTCCTACCAATCTTTCTGCTCTCTCACTTTGCTAACCATTTCAGTTTTGTCTCAGCTGTAGTTACCTCCTGAACACACTTCGGCACCAAGGTCAGGCTTCTGACTATGCTTTGTTGTTGTGAGGAAACCAACTTGGACCGTTCCGCTGAGCACCTCTGTTCAAAACACCTACAGCAAAAATGACCATCCACTAGCACAGCAGCTTATGCATCTGTCCCAAAACCCCCTACTTATTTTCTGTTACATTTCGACTCCTGCCTGTTACAACAAAAGCTGAACAACCCCTGCCTGTTACAACAGAACCTAAACAACTCCTGCTGGGCCTCACAAAGATGTGCTCAGGGCACAATGACTTTCATGAAGTCTGTAATCCTCTTTTCATTTGGATTCACCTGAAGTTAGTCATTAGCATCTTTCACTTTAACCCCATACACTCGATGTACAAAGCTTTTGCAACTTGCTCCATACAGCCGAGCATCTCCTTACTGCAAGGGAGCATTCTCCTGCCAGCTAAGAGATACGGTCCTGCAGAGAGGCAAGGTAGTTTCAACATTAATTAAACCTATCAAGCAGTCTACTCTTACCAAGGATTTATCTTGAAAAAGCCAACACAAATTAGGAATATGTCTTTTTGCCACAGAGACAAGAAGGTGGAGAAGTGGTCTAGAATATATCTACAAAACCTTCAGAGGTGAGCACATACATTAATTTCTGAAGCCAACATACAAAGACTAATGATCCAAGGAATTTGCAAAATTCATGGACCTCTGAACCACTAAGTTACCAACACTCCTGTTATAACAGAGGAAAGAGACACTAAACATACTGATGTCACAGGAAGCTAGCACTTTATTAGATTGCCAATTTTATCAAACATGACTCAAGTCTCTCCTTGAAGAGTAGCGGAAAGATGACAAAAACTCCCACGTTTTCAGTGTTGTTTTTCTGTCTGTCACAGCATTCCTTGGGCCACAAACTACACATCCTCCTCTGCAGGCACTGAAAACAAGTCGCTGTGAGATGCTTTTTTGGAAAAGGCCTTGAAGGATAGTATCAGCGTAAGGGCTCAGAGACTCATTAACAAAATCCAGACTTTGAGTCATCCGAAGGGAGGGGAAATTACAACTGTGGAACCACATGTATTTTTCAGTAGCACAGGAAGTACGGCAACACATGTCTGCTTTACTTAGCCACCGGCCCGGGGTGGGAAACGAACCCAAGCTCCGTAGTTTTATCCAGCCA
>NW_010125824.1:0-31079 GCF_000699245.1 Pterocles gutturalis | reverse complement strand
GATCCCAAAGCAAGGGGAGTCCCGAAACCGTACTCACAGAACAGAGGTAACAGTCCAAGTGTTCCAGACCGAGAGCTGAATGGGGTGGGGGAGGGAGGAGGCCTTGAGAGGGCGACACCCTGGAGCAAGATGATCTGGAGCAAAAGAGATCTGGAACCAAAAAGGGCCGATGTCCAGAGGGTCCTCACCTATATACTGGGCATGACGTCTATGTTATGGAATAGATTATTGGCCACTTTGGGTCTCAATCCCAAATCTAAGGCCGAATCCTGGGCTAGTAACTGAGGCTGTGCTCCCTCCCAGCTTCTCCTCTTTGCAGACAGACAGAGATGCTGAAAGACCTTGGCAGTCACATAAACATCACTTTTTATCAGCTTTCTTCTGAGCACAAATCCAAACCACAGCCTCTTGATAGCTTTTATGAAGAAAGTTAACTCAGTCTCAGCTTAACCCAGGACATGTAGCTAACCAAGTATGGTTAAGAGAAAATCTGTGTTCAGAGGTGCTATAGATTAGGTATTTCAAAAGAAAAAACTTCAAAACAATAACAAAAATCAGTAAAAAGTTCATATGTTCAAAACTACAGGAAAAAAAAAAAAGGTACAGCTTGAATTTTGTGTTTGTATCTTTGAAAAGTTCATGGATTTTTCTGCCAATCAGATTCACTTTATTACTTCAGAAGTTTCTGAGGAGCTATGCATCTGTCGCTAAGTCAGGTCCAACAATGGAACTCACTGCAACTGCAACTAGAGCATGTATGACATGCGTATTTCAGATAAAAGAAGTGGAGACTTGAAAAGAACCTTGAGAGATCATGTTATCTATCTGAAATAGTATTAAGTATACTTAGTTCATCTGTACTACTGTTGTTTTCTTTGTATTTTAAAAACTTCAAGTAAGGATTTTATAACCTTTACAGGCCAGACTTTACCCTTTTTGTGGTATTTGCAGTAGACTTTAGTTTTTTTACCTGTGGTCCCAGAAACCAGTTACTCTTCTGCTTTACAGAAAACTAGTTTCCTTAAAGCAGACTAGAGATACAGTCTCTCCTCATGATGCAACATATTTTTTTCTTCTATACATTTGCTTAAATTGTAAACTGCTGCATTCAAAGCTGAACATGTACTCCAGACGATATCTCCTTAGAATATGTAGATCAGAATAGCTGTCATTGGTGTCTCACATATAACATTCTTGTTAGTACATCCCACAGTGCTAGCTGCCTGCCATGGTGATTAGTAGCAACATTCCGTTTTTAACTCAATTTTATCTACTCTACATCTAGTTCTTTCTTTCAGCACTTCAGCCCAGTCAGTATTTGCTCATTTTTCATTCCTGCATCTGATACCTCCCTTCCAAAGGTAGGTCTTCGCATTTGCCGAGTTTCATCTCATTTTATGCCAGATCTCAAGTTTAACAAATTTTTTTCAATTTGAGACTTGCTTTCTAAGGTATGTACAATGAATTTCAGGTCTGTATTATTCTTATTTTTTTTAACTGCACTTTCTATTTAGTTTTGTTACATAAAAAAATAGTTTCCCTCTAACTACAGTAGTAGACCTGTCATAAACAACTCTGTTTAGCATGATTCTTTTTTTCCTGATGAATTCACATTTGCTGCATTTTTTTGTAATCTTACTACTTTTTTACTTGCATGTGAATTGCTTGTAATCATTCATTCTAACATTATCCTAGGAACTGAAATGTGGGATCAGATGTTACCCTTATTAAATATGGATATATTCCTTGCCTGTTTCTATCCTCTTTGATTTCAGTAATCTTAATTCATAAACAAATTACTTAGTTTCTTAAGTATGTTTCCTATATATGTAGCTTTAAAGAAAGAATAGAAAAGCATTTTCTGAATTACACACGTTTGGATTTGGTTGCTTTGAAATTTAAAAGTTTGTAATAAACATAACTTCTAAACAGAATTAGTATGAAATCACATATTATGTTTTTACGTGTTAACAGAGCTATCTCATTAACATAGAGATTTCTTTTCCTTCTTCTTTTTATAGTTTCTTATCAGTCATGCTCCAGAATGTAAGAATATAGTGGATGTTCAACATACAGAGTTAAGTGTTAAATTTTGTTGTGAAAACTTAGGAATGCAATAAACAGATCTGAGTGTCTGTATTACATAAATTGTTAGTAATAATAGATTATGATAAAAATCCCAGAATAAAGACCTTCACACCAGAAAGAATGTTGCAATAAACTAATCCCAGCCTGCTGCTCAGTGCTTTCTGACACTAGGATTCACTTTGTTCCTTAGCTGCTTTTCTTTTCCCTTTTTTATTTTTTTCTGATTTTTTCTTTTCTTTTTCTGCTGTTTTTGATTTTCTTTTTAAATTGCTAAGAAAAACAACTAGGAATCTTGGCCTAACAGTTGTTAGCCATTAAGTTTAAAATTTCTATTGAAAAACACCAGGTGGTAGCAGTTGGTCCTTTGAAGACTCCGCTTTTGTAAGGTAAAACTCTGTTGACTGACTGATCCTCAGCTGGGCATAAGATGTTCCAGAAGCCTAACTGTACCTAAAGGGACCCCTTTCCCACTGTCAGCACTGTATACTAGATCCTGTTTAATTAAAATGGTGTGTGGCAGGACCTCTTCTTATCTCACCTGTTTCCTTTGTTTTTACTTCAGGACTGTTCCTCTCCTTCTACTGGCACATATGCAGAGACATTGATTGCCACCGGAAAAAGAAACATCTTCCTAGGAATATATCCTTTTCCTCTGGATGTTCTGCACACTTCTCTTTTGTCAGGAAAACTGTAGATAGTGTGCTGAAATCAAATTTTGTCATCAAGGAAGCCCTATTGCTCTGGTTAGTGGATTGCCCAACACTCAATAAACCTCCGTCTCTTAATTTGCTTTAACAACAAAGTGAATCATTCTGTGACTAAGGAGGTAACCAACTGCTAAGGGAAAAATCACTCTGAGAGCACCTCCCAGGGTATGAAATTGTAGGTAGCCAAGTTTATAATTTGTGTTAAGCAATCTTCTTGGATGCTGCAGCCCTTCCAGCCAGCTCCCACTTCCCTGCCAGCTGATTAGCAGTGAGCAGAGGTACCAGATGGAGCTGTGTTGGAGGGATGCTGCTCTTTTTAGAGCTTACACCAGCCGTTACCTGTGCATTGCATTTATACTTGGTATGTGGCTGCACTGATAGGTAGCTGCTGGACCTACAACATTCAGTTCCTGTGATGTCTGGCATGGTGAAACTTATATTTGGCTGGTAATGTAAGAACAAAGAAAACAAATTGGCCATAACTGTAGAAATAAGACAGGTTCTCTGGGCATGCAGCACTCCTTTGAGAGAAAATGCAATCTTTCTAGTGTTCCAACATCTGCTTGCAAAAGGAAATGCTTTCCGATTTAAGGAGAGTTAATTTCCTTCCTCTGTTAAACAAACTTCCATCATTTCATTACACAGCAAACTGAGGGCTGCTCAGTGCTGCTAACATATAATGAATGACTGAGTCAGCTGGGGAGACTTTTCTGTGGTTGAAACTAAAATCAGAAAAGCACATGCAGGTCATTCCCTTCTACCTCTAGATTTCTAGAGGGCTCAGCACACACAAAGTTCATTGGTCTGCTGTGTTTGGGCAATGAACTGGGCAAGGCACTTCTCCTAAACTACATTTAAGTGTAGTTATATTGAGAACATGAAAAGCAAAATATATTTCTGGTGAATAAAACTTCTATTGAAGTCTGTTCTTGGATTTTTTTTTTTCTGATCTTAGCAATTACCTTGTTGGTTTCATATTATATCTCTCTAATTATACTTATTTTTTCTAATTTCGTATATATATAATTTCTCTCTTATATAAACTAATTATCTACATTATATTCCAATTATATTGAAAATCCTAATGATATATATTGTTCTCTAATTGCATATATATTTCTAATATATGCATTTTGTATTATACTTTTCTAATTTTTCCGTATTTGGGGTTTAATGTGAATCATTCATTCATTCAACACTTGTATATGCAACAAAATACAATAAAGCACTATTTGGCAATTTCAGAGTGTAATCTTATTAATATTTTTTTATATTAGACTCTAGAAAAATGCCTTCTATTGATGAAAATTTTTATCTGCTTCCTTCATTTGTGTCTGAAAATTAGGAGTACCACATGTGCAGAGTACATCCAAGACCACACTTTTTTCTAGAATCATACAATAGGAAATGAAATTGAACAAACTCTGAAAAAATAAATAAGCTATCACATCATATATAGATTCGGCAAAAAGTTTTGTCACTGTCTAGTCTGAAAGTCTGCAGATTTATTTTTAATTCATTCTAAAATATTTTTCTGAGTTAGTGCATCTAGATGTAAGTCATTGCTACATACTGCTTAGAAATATGATAGATCATTAAAATGTAATGAAGATTTGAAAAAGTTCTACCAACTTACAAGTTTGTAGAAGAGCTTAATTCAAGTTTCATTTGCTCTTCCTCCAACCAAAATTGAAATGTAATGATGTAGAAACCCTCAGGATCCTTGTTTTATCATGGTATGCTTTGCTGCTTCCCTTATACACTGAACTATTTAAAACTAATTTAGACATCTCTAGCAGGTTATCTGCCAATATGCAAATAAGATAGATGATTTAATATTTGCATGACATCTATCTTTAGGTAGTAATTTTACATCAGATAATCTGTATCCCTTGCTCTTAATCTTACTGGCAAGAAAACAAATCATATGATGAAGAAGAAATGCCAGACTGACATCCACTGTTTTCAGCCAGAGCAGTACTCAGTGCAAAGCAGAGTTAAGTCTGTACAAACAGCATTTTGCTGGGATACAAAAAAATATAAAAATAAAAAGTGTGCAAAATTAATTTAAAAGTAAATCGTGGCTAGTATGTGCATTCAAAAGCCATCACTGTACATAGTGCTTCTAGTGGGGAAATCCGTCAGTTTGCTTAGAATTCAACACACATTCTCCTAAGGCAAGTAAGAATAATGTACGCACAGTAAATGAATGCAATGAACTGAGGAGTACTGTAAATGTTGTTTGGTTGACTATCACTTATAGGAGTGTCTAGAAACAGAAAGGCTGATCTTTTATGTTCTGCATAACTGAACAGCCAGCAAAGATGCTTTCTCCTACCGCACTTTATTTCTTCATGTGCAGCAGCCTGTATTTTGGCATACCGATGGATGCCAATGGGAATGGGAAGAATGGAATACCTTCCCACTCTTCTTGAGACATATGTAAAGCTGAGTTATATCTGGAAGATATAATATCTGTTTCATGAACAAAGCAAGAAAATTACACCAGTATTTCTGTATGTAAAACATACAGGAAGTATGGGAAGAAGAAAGAGTGAACAGGGCCAAGAGTATTTTTTCATGTGTGCACTTGCTAGTTTTATTGGCACTAGCTACTGGTTATACCTTGTATATAGCTGTATGAAGACACAATCTTGAAGGGAGAAAATTTTTCTTTATAATTTGTTTTTGTTCACTTTGGAGAGCTAATTATGTCAATCATTGACAAAGTCTAGGGTACAGAAGGTTTAATTTCATCTGGCTCCCCAGAAACTTTTTCATTTATGTAGCATAGATATTGGATTTAAAGCAAATGTATATTAGTATTTGTTATAACTGACATATAAATTTGATGAACAAGATAAAAAATACCCCCAAAATGAAGGAAGGTTGTTACAGTTAGCTTTGAAACTGTCAGGGCTTATTTTCATTGTCAGGTGCATTCAATGGTATGGATTGGTTTGAACCCACAGTAAAGATGTAAATAAACACACACCGTGTGTGCAGGCTGGATAAAACTATGATGTGAAACCGGAGCTGTACAGCTGTATAGCTACAGCCACAGCCTTAACTTGTCCCAGTGAAGTGACAGAAAAATGGTGAAGGAATATGCAATTTCTATACATCTCTGATGGCAAATTGATACTGGGGTACAGATCAAGTGTTGAGGTACTTGTAGTTGGCACTATCTGCAACCGTCTGGTAAAAAAATCTGCGTTTTTTTCTAAACCATCTTTTTAAAGCAGTATATGCTACAGTTCATCTGATTTCTGAGTGTGAAGTAATGAGAGTAACTTGCTTGTCTGTGCCAAATGTTTTTGAATAAAGCTAGTCATAAGCATAAGGTCATATTGTGAAGAGTCTTCTGCTTTAGTATGGGGCAGAAAATCCCAACAGAGGAAGTTCAGAATAAGAAAAGGAAGGAGAGAGAAGTATTACTCAATGCAAGCCAGCTATGTGGAATATGACAACTGGTAGCAGGTGTTATGGCACTCAAGCTGTGTTATTTCTGGTGACTGTCCTGGTAAGAGGAGGCACAGAAGGGCACACAGTGGCAGGGAAAAGAAGATAAATGGAATTAATAAACACTAGACAGAGGGTTGTTTATTGTATATGGCCTTTCTTACCATTTCTAATGAATGCAATAAAACCCCAAAACGTTACTGTATATGAATGTCTGTTGAAAACTTTGTCTGGCAGTTCAACACCAAGCTTTTTTTGAGATCAACTTAACCATAAAAAAACTTTCAAAAATCAGTTAGAGGAAATAATTTTTATTTTCAGGGCAGTAGTATCTATTTATATTGCAGTTGATGATACCAGTTCACATCACTGTGTCTGCTGAAGATATGTAAAAGAATTCACATCCTATGAATGTATCTGTGACTCAGTACATTAAAAGTGTAGCTGAGATTTACTGCTTATTCAACTGAGCCATTACAACCCCCCCAAAAAAGCTATTTGAAACTAAGTTAAATTTGCCTGATATCTTGTATTTCAAGTGGGGTAAGTTGACGTGGTGCAAAGTGCCCGAGTAAAGTTTCTGCACCTGATGATTATGCCAGTGAACTCATGTAAGTAGTGGAGTCGACAGCAATAAGTTAGGCACATAAGTAGTCCTTGAATTTAGTTTACTTTTACTGATATTGTGATGCTAGAAATAAGAATTCTACACTAAGGATGCTGCACAGAAAAGTATGGCTCTAAATGAAGTGCATGCAGACTTAATTTTCTTTTCAAAGTCTGTTTCCCATTTAGGAAATCCTGATTTAATTGCTTACCGAGTAGCATCACAAAAACATATATTGAAAAACATCCAAAAAACCCCACAGCAAAAGCAAGTGAATATGTTAGAATGAAACAGATGTAACTCATAGAGTTAGCTTTATTACTTACTGAAGTACATGCCCCTCATGTTCTTCATTTTACCGTGATGAAATATAATCTTCTTAGCAGCCGTTTTTTAGAGATTAAAAAAGAGTAATCTTTATAGTATGGTCATGTAGGGAGTGTCTTGGAAGGTTTCTACTGAATCATTTGAAAAAATGTTTAGAAACAATATTTGAACCAAGCTTAAGAAATATTCAACCTTTCTATATGAGAAATAACATATTTGATATAGTCAATTCCCTGTTACTAAATATCGATTACAGAACATCAGTGTGACAACTACAGCAATTCCACAAGTTAAACAAATGGAAATTAATTTAATCCAGACACCTTGAACAGATCTTATAAAACCAGAGAATAGTTTGGGATGGAAGGAACCTTAAAGATCGTATAGTTCCAACCCTCCTGCCATGGGCAATGACACCTTCCACTAGACCAGGTTGCTCAAAGCCTCATCCAGCCTGACCTTGAACACCTCCAGGGATGGGTCATCCACAACTTCTGTGACCAGTCAGTTCCAGTGCCTCACCACCCTCACAGGAAAAAAATACCAAAGTCTGAACCACAAATTCTAGTGGAAAGTACCACGCACCACACACTGCTGGTGAAATGTAGGTCATTAAAAGCTCCATATAACCTCAAAAGAGCATGTAATCCTCTCCTGCATTCAAAATAACTAAGAAGGACAGTGACAAAAGGATTTTGTGATAGGCTGTTACCACATAAATCTTCAGAGAATAACAATTTCAAAGAACCATTTTTCTCTCATGTGAAGGTACATAGATTTCTCTTTGGAGATGATAAACATCTAAATGTGGTTCTATAAGGCACAGATATACATATTCATTCATAGAAATGTTGAAAAGGCTGCATTTAAGCATGGACTTTCACACCTTTCTTATTATCCTAACCATAATTTGGAAGCTTTGTAAATGGACCTCTCTTCTGTACAGAGACCACGTGGTGTAGCAAATTCCAGCATAAAAGAGAGTCTGTCTACTCCTTTATAATAAGGCCATAACTTCGGTGCATATACAGAAGGAGGAGAAAACCAGTCTGACCAGATTAAAAACAGTGCCTGTGGATCCTGTTTGAAGATACTACGACATGTCCTGATTCAGTGTTATGTGACCATTTCTGAAGTTATGATTGTGACTTTGCATTTTTGTGTTTGGAGACTGTATGTTAAAATTTGTGCCCCTATAAAGAGAAGTTTTAACTAAGATGAATAAATAGATACCAATTTGTGCATTCTGCAGAAAGCAGGGTGACAGTACAAGTTAAGCACATGTATCCTGAAGGTGTAAGTAGACATAGTCCACAGTGGTATGAATATGAAAAAAAAAAATTGCCAACCAAAAGTTTCAGAAGCATAGTGCCTGACGTAGATATCTAAGTACCAGGGCTATTTGGATATTCAGCCATCTTCTGAACTCTGTCTTTAAAAGTGATGGTGAAGTGTTTGAATTAGGTTGGGAAGAATTCTTACATTCTATGAAGTGAAAAGTATGAGGAAGAGAGAGAAGTTTGAAGCATTCAAGTTGTGTATGGATTTGGTTGTGTTTGCTTTCTCATGAACAAAAATTTATGTGGTAGACTGAGCAAGTGGTATAACCACAGATTGATTAAATAAGCTATACCACAATAATTTAAACTTGTAATATTGAAATAGACTCTTAGAAAGAAGAATTAAAGTTAAAATATCCATTTGAAATAGAAATGAAAAAAATTCTGTAGGAGAAAAAAAGGTAATACTAAAAGATATTTATTAGATAAACAGCTCTAATAGTATTTTTTAGTATTGCAGAGGTCTCTAGAAGGAACAAAGATCACAGCTGAGAGTGTTTCTGTCTATATTACATTTTATACCAGTGCAACCATGACCTTTAATACAACAGTCCCACTATTTTGAATAGGGTCTTATTAATATTAAGAAGTTTTTATGCAGAGAAGTGGGGTGCATCAGTGTGAGCTAGACTGGCACAATGTCAGAATGAGCTAGTTCATATCCTTCTGCATGTAGCTATGCACTATGTAATGCACACATACACAAATACCGTGTCTGATATTCAACATGTTTAGATAATGAGTCTTATTTGAGGTTGAAATGAGTCTTATTTGAGGTATGAATGAGCATAATCAAGCAATATTGCACACTACCTTGTCATTTTTAATGAATAATGTTTTGCTTTCCAAAGAAGTACTAACACCAGGTTTAATTCAAAGACAAAATTAAAGAGAGTCTTTTGGTTATTTTCTGGTTTTGTAGGAAATATTTAACTCACATTAAAGAATATATTTGTGTGTGTATATTAAGCTACATACACCTATATCTTGGAAATTCAAAGTTAAGTTTACACCTCAACATTAAAAAGAAGAAAATCACTCATTTCAATGAAACATTGAGACCTACAAAATTACTTAAGGTTTGACCCATTGAACAGACAGCTCTTCATCCTTCCTTGTTATGTTTTTACCAAGTTTGGAAGTTGTTTTATTTTTAGAGAAAAAGTTTTCTGATAGCTTTGGTTTATGGGCAAAAAGCATTTTAAACTTGGAAACCAAGAGCATTGCTACAACAGCTACATGACCATAAAGTCCCATTTTCCCTTCATCCTATTTCTTTCTGTATAAGACATTCAGTTTTTAAAAATAAATTATTATCAATGACTTTTAAGAGGGGTGTTAAGACATAACATTGGAATTATTATTTTGTTATCAGGTTTTATTGCACATATTGTATTTTTAAGATTCTAACTCATGTTTCATTCCTCTCTTATCTCTTCAGTGCAATTACCTTCTCCCCATTAAAAAGTTCTGTAAATGTTTTGGATAAACAGTGTGAGTCTGTTTCTTTATTCTTATCCAGATAAGTAATACTTTCATCTATGAAGAGTCTCTTGGAATAGATTAAGGCATTAGTTGACTGTTAGTTATACCTATCATTATTTTTAGAGTAATTCTAGAAGCAGATATTCATTTAAGCTCCAGTTCTGCAAACAGAATACTTTGTAAACTAATATTTATTTTGCAAAAGTCAAATACACTTAGTGGTGAAACTGTAGCCATGCCACAATTTGAAAGATATGCTCCTGAGTTTAGAGAGAGATAATATTTTTTTTAACAAACATGAGCAGACATCCAGCTCTGAGACAAAATCAGTGTTGTTTCCATAACACCCTTTCCTTTATGTGTTAAAAATCTGCATTTTGAGTGAGCAAAAAGTACAAAAGTGGGAATTAAGTATGTCCAGATAAAAAAGCTTTTAAACTAAAGATTAATTAACTAATTTTCAATTAGTTTTTAATGAAATTTCATTTTTTTCACAGTGAGTAGAATGTTATGGTTACTACCACCTCATTTTTTCTTGTACAATTACCGTTTTTGCTCTTCTGTAGCTGTGATCTAATAATGACAATGATTTGAATGTAGAGACTACAGATATCTGTGTTATACAATATACGTCTTCTATGGTTTTTCTTCCTCTTCCCTTCATTCAGGCTATCAGCATACTTGTTTCCAGAGGACAACATTTGTGCCCAGTATTCTTGTATTCCTAAACATTATACTTTGCTGCATGGTTCACATCATAACCATTAACAACTTATTTATCAGCTCAAATATCATTTTAGGGAAATTATTGTAATGTAGTACTTGGTAAACAATTTCTATCAATAATAATCCCAATTTTTCTTTCAGAGTGAGTTTAAAATGTACATTGACACTGGTTTTTTTGTTGTATCCCAGCTTTTCTTACATGGTGGATTGATAAAACAACTTTTATCTGGAGCTAAGTTACAACTTCTACCAAGACTCTCAGGTTCAGATTTGCCCTCCTAAACAATTTAAGATTTTTGTTTCTTTTTTCTATATATATGTGTGTAATCTTACAAGGGCTGTAAATGAGTGGATGGTACTTAAAACAATAGGAAGTCTTAGCAGTAAAAAAGTCTTAGTCAGCTTGACCCTCACAAATATTAAACCCTGCATGTAAGTATGGTTCTTTAAGGGTGACTTGGTTTTGGCTAGAATGGAGTTAACTTTCCTCATAGTAGCTAGTGAGAGGTTATGTTTTGGATTTGTGTTGAGAAGAAGGCTGATAACATACTGATATTTATAGTTGCTGCCAGGACAGTCAAAGGCTTTTCAGCTTCTCAGCTGTGCCAATGTCTGCAGGGGCAGGAGAAGCTGGGAGGGAGCACAGCCCCAATTACTGGCTTAAGATTTGGCCTTCGTTTTAAAATCTAGACCAAAATGGCCCAACAGTATGTTCCATTTCATGCATGTAATGCCCAGTATATAGATGAGTCTCTGTCCAAAAGTGCTCTCTCTCTCTCTCTGCGCTCCCCCTTCCACACCCCCACTCCTAGGTCAGCCCTCAGTTTCTTGGACCCTCAGACTCTTCTGAGAACTTTTCTCAGATTACTATTTCAGGACTCTTCTTGCTCCAGGATCTTTAGCTGGGTACAGGCTGAGCCTTGGTCATCGGGTGGTGAGCAGCTGCACTGTGTATCACTCATTTATATTTTGTATATTTGTACATTTGTACATTTCTATATATGATTATTATTACCATTACTATTATCATTATCATTATTGTTGTAATTTAGTTATTAAGCTGTTCTTAACCCATGAGTCTCTTTTCCCTCTATGCCTTTAATTCTTTCCCTCATCTTGGGGAGGGAGAAGGGTGAATGAGTGGCCGCACGGTATTTGCTGCTGCTGGATCAAACCATGACAAGAGAATAAAGCAACTACCTGTTTTTCCCAGTGTATCCACTGCAGATAATCCAGTTTCCTTGCTTTAACTTTAATGTTACATAATTATCTTGTGGATATTCTGCAAACAAGGGGTCTCACTGACTTAAGTGGGTAATCATTTGAAAGTTGCCCCCTTGGAGATCTCAGGTTTTAATTAGCAACCAGTAAAAAGGTTTTTTTTTAAGAAAATCAGGGCAGAAATAATGGACATGAGACTGTAAGGACATGTTTCTGGGCCACTGATTTCATATTTTGCAGGCAATAGATTCCTAT
This sequence comes from Pterocles gutturalis, assembly GCF_000699245.1. Classification (NCBI taxonomy): domain Eukaryota; kingdom Metazoa; phylum Chordata; class Aves; order Pterocliformes; family Pteroclidae; genus Pterocles; species Pterocles gutturalis. The sequence goes on along the minus strand of NW_010125824.1, from coordinate 18,861 downwards.
AATCTGGTTCATAAAGTTGCCATGTAAAGTCCATTGGTTTATTTGTTTGTGTTTCCTGAAGTGGAACTAATTTCACTCACCTTTTCCAGATTGCTTAGATAAATTTCTTGAGTCAGTGTCCTGCTTTAGGTTAAATGCTTTTTTCCTCTCTTGTACTTTTTCTGTCTTTATCACTACTGTGTTTAGAGACACTCATAATATCCCTCCTAAGTGTGTTCTTCTAGGTAAAACAGGAAGTGCTCCTGTAATCTCATCTGGTAACATAGGCATCCCATTTTATAAAAATCAAGATGCTAAGGGCTAATTTGCCTCTTTTGTGGAGGCAAGAGGCCAAGATCATTGGGAATCCCATCCTTTTAACGGAATTGGTCAACTCTGGGGCAACACAGACTCCGCTATGTTTGAAGTTTTGGGAAGAGTTAGGCTAATGTGAGTCCTGAGGCCCCTGCCTTCAAATCAGAGTAAGGAGGCCAAGGTCTTCATTGTGTACTACAATAACAGACTATTCTAGAGTGACTGTGTAATGTTTCATTTCTAAATGACAATGAGAAAGGCTGTGGAGTATATTTTCCCCTGTGTCTTGAATATTTCTGCCCCTCATGTGTAGCTGCTGATAACCAGTCTTCTCCCTGCAAGAGGAACCTTTGGTAATCTTGTGCAGATACCGCTTTGGAGCTGTCCCACTGAAACTGTCATTCAGCTGAATGGATTTATGACTTTAATCCTGCATTTCTAGATTATAAATTGCTTTCTAATGAAAAAAAAAATCCACTTGTTAAAATTTAAACTCAGTATGAAAACATTAGTTTTGTTAATTGTCTCCCAAATGTGGTCCACACACGTCTGGTGTGCTTCAGACCAAAGTATAAAGTCTGACATTGGTTAACAGACTTAGATCTGTTTTATAGTGCATTAAGGTCTGAGACTGAGGGTAAATATAGACTTGATGGCTCAGAGTTCTGTGGTCTGGAAAGTTTTGCATTCTCAGATTAATATTGTTGTGAAAGGTGAAACTATGTCTGAAGAGAGAGTGTGTGAGTGTGGTCACACACATTCAATGAAGTTACAGCTTATATGATTATTAAGAGCTTAAGGAAATGTGGGTCATGATGTTCTTTAGAGCAAAGCTTGAGTGTGGTAGGAACGTGTCACTATGTTTTCTACAGAGGAACACACGAATGGAGATTATATATTTTCTACGGCAGTACTGTGTGAGGTATGCATCATCCAGTTGAGTCGCGGCATACTGCAACCTGAACCCTTGCTCTGAAAAAGCTGAGTTATTCTGATTGCTCAACCTCTCTCTTTGTGCAGGGAGCTGTCAACAAATTTTCTGTTTGTGATGCAATACTTAACCTTACTGTCCACGGCCTTACTTTTCAGCTACACTGATGGATGTTTTTCATGCATCATCTGGACCATAGCATAATTCTGGCAGAAATATATGTTTTAGGTTTTTCCTGTAAACTTAGAATCTTAAACAAGTTAGCTCAACCTCACTTTGACACTCGTAGTAGCTGAACATTATATCAGTTCTTTAGGAGCGTCGGTGTGAAACTTTTAAGGAGATAACAGCATGTAGATTGCAGAAAGGTTTTGAAGAGTAAAGGGAGAAAAGGATGCTTAGAGAAAATAGACATGTAATACATAGTGTCATGAGGTATGTGTATACACATACAGTCTACTTATTTTCCCTTTTAGTAACATAATCTTAAATTTATTAAAAAACCCTTTTTTTTTTTTTTTTTTCTCCCTCAAATTCTTGCCTCAGATTTCTACTGTATTTATTTGGGATTCCAAGAACTGACATTTGGTTTTTAAACTTTTTCCTGATAATTGTAATTCAAGAAAAACTGTGCAAATTAAATATGAATGTAGTACATTATATATTTTATACACTGACTGACTGTAGACTTCTTTGATTTCATTTGAGAAAGATGAAAATAAAATGCAGTCAAATTAGATTTTTAATTCATGACTTCCCAACGGCACAATCAGAGAAACTCTGCAGAATCTCTGCAGATATTGATATAATAAGCGTCTCAGAGAATTATTTGTGAAAGTATATTAATTGTTCCAACTTACTTGTGTTAGCCAGAGTTCAGACAACATATGCTCATCCTTACCGTTGGAGTCTTTACCTCAATGTTTTTTACTAGATTCATCTGTGTCTTATGAGATTTATTTGGAAGTATACCATCATGATAGGGTGCCTAGGCCCAGAGACTTTTTCATCCTCAAAGACAGACACGGGGAATAGCTTTTCCTAAAGTTGGTTATTTACTGCAATGTAAGCACAGAGAATTAAATGCAAAAATGGAACATGATAAGGAATATGAACACTGTTTTTTATCCATTTGATCTACAAGTTAAGGTACAAGTAGTTACTAGAGCTGAATGAAACAGGTTCAGATTTGTAAGACAGAAGCTCATTAATATCTTAGTCAATCAAGGTAGCTTCTTAACAACATGGCTACTGTAACTAAAAGAACACTAAAAATAACACTAAGAGTGTATTTTTTAATTAATGTCTGCATTGTGCAGATGTACTGGCTCTCTTGGTGTATCCCTGGGTGCTTTGTAAGTCACTGATTTTCAGCCCATTGACAAGTGCATTATTTCTCTATTTTTCTTTCATTTGGTCTTAAAATATTTTGATGTTTCTGTTTACTTTATGTGTTTTATAAATATTCAGTCTCAGAGTGGCCCAGACCAACTCACCTATGCTACTGTTAGCTGAGTTGACCTTCTTAGTTGTCTTGTTTACCTTGTGTGTTTTTCACTGCTTCATTTTACTCCCTGTACCTCAGGACTGCTCTCTCAGATTTTATTCTCATTCAGGATACTGCAATTTACATGACTTCTTTGAGATCAGCATCATTCTCCGTTTGCTTCATGCTGTTTATAAGAGAAAAATCTGCAGGGCTTTATTTTCCCCCCAGTGTGTGCACAGAACTCCTATCATTGTTAATGTGTTTCATGTGCCCATTAAATTGCAGAATTGGTTTAAAAAGAAGGGAACTCTGATTGGCTTATCTTTTTGCAACATGAAGGATTTTAGTCCATTATTTCCAAATTAAACCTAATCAGTACTGCCACGTCTACAGGCTAACTTTACATATGTCCACTGATAGCACTTCTGCTGTCTGTGTTGACAGTTTTCTTAAGTGTTTGCAGAAGAAAGAGGTGTTCAAAATAAGAATTCCAACTACTTTCAGAAGTTTGGTGAATGTGTCATATGTAATAAACTGTGCATAAGCTCTCAGTGACCCAAAAATAAAATTGGGATGTCACAATCACTGAGTCGTGTATAGACTTGATACGAAGGATGTTACATGATCTGTCAGCCTGCTTGGATATGACTGTTTTCATTCTCGGTTCTCATTCAGTTTTCTGAAATAATTGTCTTTGCTGTGAATGTGTACACGTAAAAAAATTGTATATTTTAAAAATTGTCATCAATGAATACTTTGAACTATATTTTTTACAGGTATGATTTGTACAGTGGAGATCTATTCCACACTGACACCAGTGAGATAGGCAAAGCATAAAGAAAACATGAAACAGACTCTGGGATATCTATTATTTTTTTGAAGATATAAGTATTGAGCTACCTTAGCAGCTCACATTTGAAAATTTTCGGCTTTAAGAGAAGAGCTTATAAAATACAATTTTAAAATTGGACAAATCAAAAAAAAGCTTGTAGAATTCCATGGTAATTCACCAGCCCCATTAAGAGGTAGCAGCTTCTGGATTTGGAAACACACAGATCTGAAATTATCATGTGTCTTCACTCGTTGACAAAACCAAACTGGGAGGTGCTGTTAACTCTCCCAAGGGACAAGAGGCCTTGCAGAGGCATCTAGAGAGATTGGAGCACTGGGCAATCATCTATGGCATGAAATGTAACAAGAACAACCTCATTGCTCTCTGCAGCTTCCTAAGGAGGGGAAGTGGAGAGGGGGGTGCTGAGCTCTTCTCTCTGGGATCCAGCAACAGGATGCAAGGGAAGGGTTCAGAGCTGCACCAGGGGAGGTTCAGATTTGACACTAGGAAATGTCTTTACTGAGAGTGTGGTAAACATTGGAACAAGCTTCCCAGAGAGGTGGTTGATGCCCCATGCCTGTCAGTGCCTTGAAAAGAGGCATTTGGACTATGCCCATAATATCACACTTTAACTTTTGGTCAGCCCTGAAGGGGTCAGTCGGTTGGGCTAGATGGTCATTGCAGGTCTCTTGCAACTATTCTGTTATTTTCTGTTCTGTTCTGTTCTCACCACGTGTGTTGGAACACTTGGTTTTTCTATCACTTTTACAAAATACTTTAAAGAAATATCCTTTAACTGGAATGAGCACAATTATGAATATCTGATACTCTGTTTGCTTTATGTACTTGAAGTGCTGGAAAAATATGAGGGCCAAAATCTGTCTTTGAGAATATCATCTGTGAATCTTACATCTAATAAAGGAGTTAGACATAATACAGAGATTCAAGATTAAAGTGTCCATAAACTCTCTCCTGACGCTAAGTGTTACTTGTAATACATGAAGTTTTTCTGTTTTCTTAGAGTTCTGCCTCCTTGCATGTCATTGTCTGAGAAAGCTCATAGCCTGGTGCTACCTGAAGCCAAACAACATCTGAAAACAAATTCGTTCCAGGTCTCCAATAGGGTCTAGCGTGAAAAGTGTTCTCAGTGAATGTCAGAAGATGGACTTACAAAATTATTAATTTTTTTTAAAGGAGTGATGATGATCTGTCCATCTTTTATTTAATAGTGTTTGAAAGCATTTCCAAAGACCGAAGTCATTTCTCTGTATATTTCTGAGTCCTCAAAGTTCTAGTTTAAATGCATTGTAGGAGCAGGAAACTGCTACCTCTTTTCCTGAAATGTGCAAAATCTGTTTCATCAGAAAGAGAGCAAGCATCATTCTCCAGGCATTCTCTATATCCCTTCTGTAATCTAGTACCGGGACACTAATCTAAGAAGGGGAGAACTGGTTTTCTGGATGCTGATCTCAAAATTCAACTAGAACCTAGAGGTGACAATCTTTGTAGGAAGTGTACCAATTTACTGGATCAAGAAATAAAATTCAAAGAACTCTTAGTGCCAAAAGACGGGTCTTTTATTTTTTTTTATTTTGATTTTTTCTGGAATATGTTTTGTAGGGGTGACAGCAATAATTTTCTTTCCTGTTGCTGCTCTGTTTCAGCCTTCCTCACTTCTTGTCTCCCAAAGAGATTAGTAGGTAAACACTTTATTATGCTATATTTTTTAAAATGGACATTAGTGGCTTGGAAGAAGATAATGAGCCTTCCTTGATTCTTTGAAATAATAGCTGTAGGCATCTACCCTCAAAAAAAAAAAAAAAAAAAGAAATAGGGAATGTCAGGTCCCACATGTATGAAGCAGCTTGCCTGGAAATAGTGTTAAACACAATGTCAATTTAGAACTTTCATGCTATTAATTATACTGAACTGCCACTGTGTTTAGATTTCCATGCTGAAGGTCGTGACTCTTTCCTGTTCTGTATTGTATATATGTCTGACTCAGGTTTCTGGGATCAGTTCTGGTGAACTGAACTGTATATTGCGACTCCAAAACCTAGCCTGAAGAGTGTCATTTAGCCCTTGGAGTTGTCGAGCATAAAATCTTTAAGGAGAAAACCAAGTACTTTATGTGGTAGCACGTTCTAAAATTTTCTACCAGTGATTTAATTTTGGTTTTGATGAATTCAGAAGACAGCTGATAATAATATTGCATAGTCCACACCAGAGGATACATCAATGGAAGAAAAATGGCTTCTGTGAAAGAATAAATCAAAATTAATACTCACAAAACATCTTTAAATTCTGATTCACATATTGCCTTCCTCCCTTTTCTTTATTCTTTTCCTAAACTTCAGATTAATCTTCTTAAAATTCCCTTGAAGTAATCAAGCTAATTTTCCCAAAATGTATGGAATTTTAGTAGTGAAAAGTGATGTTTACACCTTGATTACCTAGTGGTGTTGCTGTAGTTCCTTTTTTTGTTCTGTATTGACATTACAGTTTATGTAAAGTTTGCAAATTGCTAATATTCATAGTATGTTTAGTTTATAATTAGAACACTCAAACTTGTTATCACAGTTGACAATGAATATTAGCTAACGCATGCCGTTAGTTAATTTTACAATTTTGAAGTTAATGTATCAAGAATGATTTAAAAGCATTTTTGAGTGTTCTTAAACAAGCAGGATTACATTGTTACTAGAATAAAACCTCTAAAATGTTTTCCATAAAACTCTATATGCAGTATAAACCAAATATGGAGCCAATGAAGGGGCATCTGATCTTTATTAAATAATTTAAAATGTACTTTATTGATTATAATCCACATTAGTGATTAAAAGTGTTGTTTGTGTGGAAAAGTAGTTCTAAGTGGTTTTCATTAATTTAGAAAAATGAAAGTCAAGGCACATGGCTACCTAGCCTTTAAAATAACAAAACCTTGTATTTTTGTATAATGGGCAAAACTTAGTCTGACTGCTTAGGTGATATGAGATATTATGCATCAGGCTGTTGTGAGGTTACAGGTTACATGAGAAACTGCCAAACACAACAGTAAGAATGCAAAACATGAAGAGGGAGAAGATACTGAAGAAGGAAGTACCCCGCTCTTCAGAACGGAGATGCAAAAGTGGTGCCCTGAAGCTATGTCTTAAGGGGATTATATTCTTCCCTCCTGATTTAGAAGCATAGAGCCAGATTATCAGTCAATATAAGAGGTATTAGTATGTTGATTTAAATTGAATTCTACAGATCCATCAATGAAAAATCTGCTTCTTTTCAAATTGGCATCAAAAGCTTTTGCAAAATTATTGCTAAGAAATGAAAGATAAGGTTTGTTACCCTAAAAAAAAATATAAAAAAATAAAAGCAGTGATGGAGAATAGAAATTGGTTGATTTATGATAGCATGATAACTCCACGTTAAGTCCTTTGTTATGCTGTGAAGTATTTTAGTCTTTATTTGATAACCATAACATAAAAGAAGAAAAAAAGAAGAAATTATAAACCGAAATGTAGAAAAGGGGATGGAGACAATAAATACCTTTTATTCCTCTAAAGATAGCGCAGAGAGTCTGACATTATAGAACAAAATAACTTGTTTTTTCTTCTCAGAAGTCATTGGCTCTGTATTTCCTTGAGGAAAAAACTCCCTTGGAAAAAGCAGATTTCCAAGGTTAGAGAAAGAAGAAGAAGCAGGACTATACCATTTCCTTAGAGGATCAAGTTCTTCATGTTTAACTTCCACAAATGTTTCAGCACTTGTTGTGAATGTTGATTAAATTAAATTTTAAGCTTGAATAGTTGTATGTTGGCCAAGAGCAAGTTTCTATTTATTTATATGATTTTGAAGTTTAAACCTTATGTGAGGTTGGTTAGTTACATAAATCACAAAACAGAAATAATGTCATTTGAGCTATACAACTAATGAGCACAGTTCAAAGCCTGAGCATACATCACTGAAGTACTACATGAGGTGGAGGAGGTGCAGGCTGCAGTGAGGCTCGAGTGGTTCTGCCTCAAGAGTGCAGACAATTTCATGAAAAGTTCAAGAACAGAAAAAGACTAAATTGTTAGACTGCATGAATAATAATGAATTATTCATCCACCTTTGCAATGAAAATCATCTTGCTGACAACTGTGTTAGTCAAACCACTGAGAACACATTTGCGGATGCTATTTTGAAATCAGGACCAGAAGTTTCCATCAAAATTGCAATGAATGTTCATGTACAAAAAAATATATGTATTCATGTGACTTTAACGTCTCAACTTCACTCTCTATAATTTTATTGTCTAAGAAGTTAGATAGCTACAAACTTGATATCTCATTTAATATTGTATTTTCTTCTGATAAGTTAGGCAGGCAAAATGTGTTTTTGCATATATGTGTATTTTGCCTTTGGCATTAAGCTATGCTTTTTTTAACCTTAATGTAAACCACCTTCACTTTTAGGAAAATGGAGAACTGCACTTTAACTGCAGTTAAAAAACTCTACAGGTTAAAAACCAGAAAAAGTCTTTCTTAAGGCTAGTGTAGGAAAAACCTCACAAAACATCTACTCCAAGTATATATAAAAATTAGGACTTGCAAGTGTGTTCTGCTCCTTAAGCATATCTTTGAACAGTTTAACTGTAACAGGGAAGAATTTGAGGCAGTCACATAGGGTCCAAAGCTCTTAAGCTGATAGAAATTATGTTCAGACATGGTGTTCTGTAAATTTATGTATGTTGAAACACTATTTACATTTGATAGAAAAAGACAAGGTGGAAGAATGTGTAGATGGGGATATGAAATTCAAGGAAATGTTGAAAGAATAGGCAAAAAAAGGTGAATGAACAAAGTGATGGGAGCCTGAGTTAAACACTGTAATACAGCAGAGACTGCAGGGAGGGCAAGAAAGAGATGAAGACCTTGGTGAGTCCATTTATAGTAGAGCACAAAGAGCAGATGGGAGAGTGGGAAAATTTTTAGAAGAGAGGAGAGCAACTCCTAACAGTGGGTATACACAGTTTAGAAAAATGTTTCATCAAATTTCATTGTAAACTTAAGTCTGCAAGCATTAGGTGCAGGGTTTCTCTTAGCTACCTTTGATTTAAACTTGTATGTTGAAAAATACTGTAATATTCAGGTGGTAATGACTTAACAATGTAAAACTAATTCCATGAGACACTGGTCCCTGAAGGATCAGAGAGTTTTGACCTTGTAGAGGGATAATACAACATTCTCTGATAAATTCAGTGGGGAATAGGAGAAGACAGGCAAATGAGTGCATGTAGTAATAAGAATTCAGAAACAAATGAATGCTTGAAGAAGTGGCTTCTCAAATATAAATAAAACCAGCTTTTATTATATGTTTTGCACTGTATTTTGTGTCTGTATTTTTAATTGTCTCTATGCTGGGGTTTTTTGTAGTTTTCTTTTTTTTTTTTTCTTTTTTTTTTTTTTGTGTGTGTGTGTGTGTGTGCTGAAACACCTATATTACAGTGATACTGAATTATTTCCTCTGAGAAATGTTAATCTTAAAAAAAAAGTAAAAAAAGGACTGTCTGACAGCAAGGACAAGATGTAAATGTGCTTTTCAACTGAAAATTAAAATTGCTTGTCCAAACTGTAGTGAGAAAGTTAAGGTCAATCTATTGTCCCAGAGTATTTGTAATGTGATATTTCAGTAAGGGGGAAGTAATTATTAAATACAACTGGAAGATAATCACGTTTTGTTAATGGAGCCAAGTAGCCTGTACTCACTTTCCTGGTTTGCTTGACCAAATCTTTGTTTGATATTAATCCACTGTGTAGAAATCTTTTGCACCTGCACAGGTCCTTGTCATGGACATCTGCTGCAGGAAGGAACAGGAGTCCATAAACAGGCACTGGCCAGGGCATGCTTCCCTAGGGGATGATGCATGAAAAGGTACAAGAAGAGCAGTCACATTAGGTGTCAGCAGTATTAAAGCAAAAAATTGAACTTTTTTTTGAAGAAACCTACAAAGGGATCAACCACAGCACACCTGATTAGAGGAATCCTTTTACCAAAAACTTATAGTTCATTTAGAGAACACAGACAGAGGGTGAGAGAGAGAAACTGTGAGATGAAGTGCTTTCTACCTGGATCCTCAACAGTTACATGATTTGGTAGCTTAGAAAAAAATATTGTAGCAAAAATGTCTAAATTTTCAGTCCTCACTTCTCTTTCCCATTGATTTATTTTGCAGAACTTGTGATGTTATGGCACTTCAAAATCATATTTACAGTTGTTTTTACTGGACAAAAATAGATCACTGTCAGTGTTAATTTGACAAAATCTTTTGAGCTTTTTTTTCTTCACTAGATTCGTATTAGTCCTCATGACAAGCAAGAGCCTTCACACTTTTGTTTTTTCCTAATCATTACTTCTTATCTTCTTTGAGAATCAAATTTCTCCATGTATGTTTCACTTTATATTAACATTGTTTTAATGTTTTAGACTACAACTGTTCATGCATAATAAATGTATTAGCTCCCCTTTGGAAATTTATCAGTTATTTTTCTGTGCAGTTCTTAACAAAGTGAGTTATTGATCATAACCAATACATTAATAATTCAGAAATTAGATAGAATCTTAAATTATATATTGGCAATATACAAGCATCAAGCCTTGGATCAGTAAAATCTGAAATGTGCTATCACCATTATTACCTATTTTGCCTGATAAAATCCTGATTATATTGTTATGGTGAAAAAGACAGGATTGTTTTATGAGGTTGAAGTCTATGATTGTGGTAATAGTTTTGTAAAAAAGGCTTTTTAGAACAGCAATTACTTTCTATTTAATAGATGTAAAAGGATAAAAACCCACAACAAAATTTGTGGTCTGTATTTTTTTTCTCCAGTAGTTTAGTTAGAAAATATGTTTTTGATATTTCTTTCATAATTTAAAATAACATGATGCTGAATATCTAAGCTGTGAATGTTTAAAAGAGGGAGAGAAAAGCTCAGAAGATAAATTATAGAAGTCTTTCCATTTCATATAATACTTATGATGTTATAATTAAAAAAAAAACAAAACAAAACAAAACAAAACAAAAAAAAACCAAACCCCAAATTTCTCCAGTGCATTTTTCTTTCAAAGTCAGCATTAGAAATATCATGGTGGCTAAACAAATCCAAAGGTACTTAATGCAGGAAATTTTAGACATTGATACTACTGCGGTACTTGCCTCTTGCCCTGGTATCCGCCTGTGTAACAACCTCCGTCTCCTGCAGCTGGATATACAGGTAGAGCCTCCCCATTTGGGGAGGGAGAGTGGCTTTGATGCGGAGGGTGGACAAGGTGGTGGGAGAGCAATGGAAAAAAGGGAGGGATGTGCAAAGACCCTTTTCAGTACCTTCTTTAACTTTGGCACCCTCCTCCAACAGCATGTGGTCTCAGAGGCAAGCCCTATTTTCCAGGGCCACAGGTGCACAGGGAGGGCATGTGTAGTGAAAGAGCTGGACCAGGAAGAGATGACAAATACCACGTCCTTCAGGGCCACTGACCCTATTTGCAGAAGGTACAACTTTTGCTAGAACTGCAAAGTACTTATTTTTAAAGTATTAATATTGTAAAAAGTTACATTTAATTATATTTTTAACAACATATTTGAGTCCTTTGATATTTTAAAGAAAAATAATAAATCCACTCATTTGTGAGTATTTTAAGAAATAACATTTCTTAACTGCTTAGCTTTCACTGACACTATCTTGTCAGAGCTCAGCATTTTCATATATGTATGTGCACCTAACATGGCTCGGGACAGTGCTGGTAGTACTGGCCAAGAGAAGTATCCAGACAAAAGCTTTCAATGGAGTTTAAACAAAAACAAGAAATCTTCAAGGATGTGGTGATAACTAATTTTTGAAATTGCAACTTCAGTACTTTTAAAAATGCATCCTCTCTGATAGTATTTTAATAACAAAAGGAATTATTGTATCAGGGTGTTAAGTGAACAGTTTCCTCCATCTTTTAAGAATATAGTAAACACTGTTTATTTGAAAAAGAATACTCAAAATCTTGCCTTAGAGAGAGCTACACTGTTGCCATTGACTTTGTTAAGACTTAGGCCTGAAAAATTTCTTACCTCTGCAAATTATTACAAAAATCTTAAATACAATCCTAACCACAAAGGCACATTTTTGTGGGATATTATACTTTCTGCTATCTGTTTACCAGTACCCATTATCTTCAGAACATTTTGCTAGAGCAAAGCAAAAATCAGCAAGGGAAGGAAAAATCTTTAAATTGCTTATCACTTTAACCTTGTGTACAAATGAACACTTTTCCATTTTCAAATGCTGATTCACATTTAATATCCTTTTCAGGTCTCTATAGAGTTCAATAAGGTTATCCTAAACTTTAGGCAACGTCCTAGTTCCTTCAAACTTGTTCGTAAAAAATCTGCTATTCTTTATGAGACGAGGACTCTTTTTTTTTTTTTTTTTTTTTTAAGCTTCTCATGTGAATGATGATGCAAGAGGAATCAAGTAAATCTATGAATTTCGTAGTACATATATATAAGCATAGACTTGCAAATAGGAGGTGGCAGAACAAGTTTATAACTATGGACTTTTTGCATTTGTTAATGTTAGTTACCAAAATGGGCAAAACAATGGTTCTAATCACAAAAAAAGAGCTGTTGGGAATATGTCTTAACCTTTTTTCTTATAATGTAAAAAAAACTGTTCTCCTTTTTAGCTCTGCATTTCCAGCAAATTTATAACTACTTGTGATCACTGTAGGAAGAAAGTACAACTATAGAAATGCAAGAAATAGTCCAATACAAGCAACATGTCCAAATCAAAGTCCAATGTTCAGCTTTCTTGAAGAAAACAAGGTGATAATTTGTATTTATTTATTTATTTTTATCTTTCAGTCTCATGGAAATGCATTTTACACATTAACTTCACATTGTATGTAAAATATGGACATGAAGTAGGGGTGCAGTGGCAACATCCATTATTTTATTGCTGATGTAACTGGTTGCACTGATTTCTAAAGCCTTATCATGTTATATTCAGGAATGGTCCTTGATCATTTGTCAAAAATGGCACAATCATTCCTACCACTTGGTGGTTGTCAAAAGCCTGCTAAGGTGTAATGTTGTTTGATAACAGTGGACTTGAGCACAGTCAAGAAAAAACAAACAAACAGAACTTCCAGTTCAATATTTACAGTGTACAGGTATTTTTAACTCCACACATCTGCCACATGTATTTGGATGTCAACAGATACTTAAGGCGCTAAAAGTGCAATTCAGGAAAATTAAATTCAGAGGTGTAAGCTTTCTTAAACACTCCAATAGATTTGTACCTGCTATATATGTTACACATTTTGTGTACGTGTTTCAAATGCAGAGGATTCCACTATCTAGTTAACTTTGCATGTATATTTTAAATCAGTAGAGAGACAGAAACAGCCCAAGGAAGCTTAGTTGCTTGTACTAATCTTGGGCAAGTGCTGGAGACAACACCTGCAACCATAATCGTATTAAGAGCAGCATGTATCTACCCAAAGGGGAACACATGCTGTTTATCAGGATGTTGTAGAGATAATGTGAGTTCTGCTGGCTTTACAGTTAATGGGAAATATGTAGTCTCACAGTCACTCTATATTCAGCTTTTGATATTTCCAGTGTCTAAATCACTTATTACCAAAGTCTATATTCATAAATATAATGACATTTACTAAAGTTATTACCGCAATCTACGATATTTAATCCACCTCTGTTGGACTGTGGGACTCACCTTTAAGAGTTTACCCATCAGTTCCACCTTGTCCCAGCTGAAAATCTGTGACAAGCACATATGCAGTGGAGTTATCTAACATACCTCAATGTTTTGTCTTTGCCCATCTCTACTCTTTCACCTCTTTACAGCAACTTTGGCTTCTAGATGCTGTGCCATCATCACCTAATACTTCAGTTTCATGAATATGCATGTTGTGGTGTGACTCAGCTAGCAGTATGAATACCACCCCGCTTTCTCACTCTTCCTCCCTCCCCCCACCCCAAGGAGGGAGAAGAAAATTAAAGGGGAAAGGGAAAAGAGACTTGTGGGTTGAGATAAGAAATATTTAACAACTAAACTACAATCATATTGAAAAAAATAGTGATAACAGTAATAATGAAAATAATAATGTACAAATGTACAAATGAGTGATACACAGTGCAACTGCTCACCACCGGGTGACTAAGTCTCAGCCTGCTCCTGGCTAATGACCTCGGAGCAGAGTCCCAAAACCACAATTCCGGAAAAGAAAGGAGTCCAAGGGTCTGAGAGACCAAGGGCCAGCTGAGAGAGGGAGGGAGAGAGTGTGCTAGGATCCTTCTGGACAGACACTCATCTACATACTGGGCATGATGAGCACCATATGGAGTATACCATTGTCCAATTTGGGTCTCAATCCTAAACCTAAGGTTGAACCCTAGGCTAGTAATTGGGGCTGTGCTTCCTCCCAGCTTCTCCTGCACCTGAAGACATTGGCATAGCGTTAAGCTGAAACTCCTTGACTGTCATGGCAACAGCTATCTGTATGTTATCAGCCTTCTCAGCACAAATCCAAAACATAGCCTCTTACTAGCTACTATGAGGAAAGCTAATTCTGTCCCAGCTGAAACCAGGACAATATAGTGCAAGGCAAGCAACCATACAGTGTTGTGTTCTGTACATGTAATTGAGTGCCTGCATCTATTTGGTTTCCAGTTTTCAAAGAATGAGCCTGAAAAGAAACAGTACGACAGAGTCAGACATGGAAAGACTTCTGGGGGACAGGCTTCCTTCATTCTCTTGCATGTGTGAAAAAAAAGTTGATTTAGACCTGGTCACAGATTTATTATGTTTATTTTGACTGCTGTGGAGATTGCTTGAACCAAACTTGTTACACTCTTATGGGAACCAATAAGATTGCTGCTTACCTGTCATGAGAAGCAAGAGGTTCTCCTCTTATGCAATTAAAATAAACCTGGTGTATTGCAAAAATGTCATTTTTTATTTTTTTCTTTCCTTTTTTTAAAAAAAATTATTTTCCATTCCTAGAATTCTAAATGTATTGAAACGCTTAGATGTTCAAAGCACAATTATGTATTATAGGGTGTACAGACACTATATATAAGGTTAACAGCTCTCTCTATAGATAGGGTATATTTGTCTATCTGTATATCTATCTATACACATATAGAAGGTGTATACATATGTATATATGTAGGGTGTGTACATATACAGTATATTTCTTAATTGTACTTTGAATGCCTAGACATATCTATATATATATATCAAGAGTGTGTGTGTGTATGTGCGTGTATATACATATGGAGGATATAATATCCAAGTCAACATTTTCAAAATTACTTAAGCTGCAATGCCTGAGTCCAAAATGGATTTTCTGTAGTCTTTGTGACAAGTTTTTGTAGTCTTTGTAATAATTCTGACTTGATTTTAGATACAGTTTTGACCAGAAACTTTCCAATGGTTCATAAAAACTAGGGGGGGTTATTGGAATACTTGTATAAGGTTGAGGAAATAAGAAAGAAAGTTTGGACTGAATCACATCTCTAATCTTCTTGAAAAGAAGAACTTAACCCACTGTAAAACTGTGTATCTGTATAAATGGAAATCAGTTGGACTGATTTTTGAGGAACTCGCGGTATTGCTGTAATTTCAAAACTCAGTTGACACTGTGTTTAGTGATAAGGTCATCTGGGTTTCACCCAAAGTATAAAATTTACAAATTTGGACAATGCATTTTATGCAAATGACTTGAAAATAAAATGTAATATATTTGGTATTATGAATCCAAAATGTGTAAATTTGCATTATGAAACACCATACAAGAGAATCTTGTCTGTCACCAAGGTATGAAATATTTACCTGGACAATTTCCCTGAGTGCTAATGGAACCACACTTTCATAATATCTGCTGTAACAGCCCTAAGATTAGGCACAATGACTATGAAACAGATAATTTACATAGTGTATTGGGTTTCAGTGACAAAGTTTTGGTGGTTGTGATAGTAGTGGGGCTTTGCAGGGTTGGCCTCCATGAGAAGACACAAGAGTCTAATCCATGCCAGATGCAGACAGCTCCAACAGATCTGTTGAAGGACATAGCTGAAACCATCAGCCAAGCTGGTGGAGCTCATGTGATAAGATATTTAAGAAAGGGCAAAAAATGCTGCATAACAGCTGAGTGGGAGAGGAGTGAGAGAAACGTGAGAGAAACAGCCCTGCAGACACCAAGGCCAGTGAAGCAGGACAGGGAGGAGCTGCTCCAGGCATGGGAACAGAGATTCCGTGGTGGAGATCATGGTGGAGAAGACTGTACACCTGCAACCCGTGGAGGTCAACAGCAGAGCGGATATTCACCAGTAGTGTGTGGAGGACTCCATGTTGTAGAAGGTGGACATGTCATGAAGGAAGTTGCAGCCTATGGAGAGCCTGCACTGGAGCAGGCTCCTGGCAGTAGCTGTGGCCCTGTGGATAGGAGCCCAGACAGGAGCAGCTCTTCTGGCAGGAGCAGCTCTTCTGGCAGGAGCTGCATCCCGTCGGAAGTTCACACTGGAGCAATCTGTTCTTGAAGCAGTGCCTCCCATGGAAATGACCCATACTGGGAAGACCCATATTGTGAAGAACTGCAGCCTGTGGGAAGGACCCACAATGGAGAAGTTTGGGAAGGACTGTATTCTATGAGAGGGACCCAAAGCTGGAGGAGGGGAAGAGTGTGAGGAGGAAGGAGTGTCGGAGGCAAAGTGTTATGAACACACTGCAACCCCAATTCCTCGTCCTCCTGTGCTGCTCAGGGCTAAAGAGGTAGAAGAGTCAGTGATGGAACTGAACCTGGGAAGAAAGGAGGGGTGGAAGGAAAGTCGGTTTAGATTATTTTTTTCTCATTATCCTACTCAGTTTAACTGGCGATAAATTGAACCAATTTCCTCAAGTTGAGTCTGTCTTGTCCATGAGCGATTTCTCTGTCTTTTCCTCAACCCATAAGCTTTTCCACCTTATTTTCTTCCTGTGCCCTGTTGAGGAGGTGGAGTGAGGAATTGTTTTGGTAGGCCCCTGGCAGCCAGACAGGATTAACCCACCACATGTTGCATGTTCTCATCTTGTTGCTCTAAACTTAGAAAGTTGACTTATTTTCCCTTGACATATTATTTTAAGAAATACTAGGCTGAAAGAGAGGGAGAAGTTCCTGAGAGTCTGCAGGTCAACCAAGGATATCTTTTGGAATTGATTTAAAATGGGATATCCCAGAACCATGGTTTTCTGGGGTAGAACCATGGCTACGTAGTCAAACACAGAGTAGACAACATGGAAACACATTTATGCCAGTCTTTCTGTGTGGTCCAAGACTGCTGTATCTAAGTAGAGGAGAGCATATGGGTGGTGACAGAAAGCAAGCAATAAGTGGAGTTCTGCTGTCAGCTAACTTGAGAACTCAGACCTGGTATAAAGTAAAGACTACCCTTCCCCTCCTGATCATCAGTAATTGCTAGCTGATGCATGAGATTATTTATCCTTGCGACTCCTCCTTAAGAATCAGTCAGTAAAATGAGCTAGAGAAAACTAGTTGGGAAGCTGACAGTGTGGAAAAAGTTACTCTGTTATAAACAGATTTTTACACAAATGCTCCAGCTTTGAACCAGAAGTCTAGAATATTCACCTGCATCTGAGTCCACAGAGCAAAATCTTGCAGTGTTAATAAAATATTCTGAAAATGTACTTCTGAGAGATGGAATTTCCTTTTAAATGTAGGACCTGTAGAAGAGCTCTGGGAATCCACCTTATGCTGAAGAAGAAAACTCAGCTATGCCACCTATCTTTTGTGTGCTTCCTCCACAAACATTATAGTTTTAATTAATTTTGTCGTTCTCCAGGTGTTGTGGTAAATTTAGGCCCTTTTATTTTCTTTTGAGATTCAAATTTTCAAGTTTTCCCTTTTGATTTATCAGTAATCATCTCTCCTCTTTTAAAGACTTTATATAATCTGATGAAAAGTAACTGACATCATCTGTAGTTGAAGCATCTAGGATTCAGTACAAGTACCACTTTCTGCCATTCCTTCCAAGCTTTTCTCCTTTGGCCTCACACTATATGCTACCTCATAAATACTATTATTTTCTCTCACATTTTTTAGGAACAACTTGCATAATTTTTGTAGCATTCATTTTCTCTTTTATCTGGGAACATTACTTTTATTATCATTGCCACTGAAATTTCCTGAACTATTTTACCTAGACTGCATTTTCAGAAAGGCTCATGCTGTTAAGCAGTACCACATAGAGGCTCCCTTTACTCTAGTTCTGCCCCTAAAGGCTGTGTGGCTGCCTGATTAATCTGTCTTCCAGAATTGGTCTAGTCAGACACTGTTGTTTTATGTTTTCGGCGTAATTTTATCACTTGTATTTGATTGATTCAGTTTTATTGTTCTGATAAAATGTTCCTTGCAAATGGTTGAGGTTTTTCTCCATTGTGAATTCGAACTTTATTCAGCTGAGATATGTTTCCAGGCTTTCTCAATGAATGTGGAAGTTAGCTGAGATGTCAGCCAAAGCTGAATTGATCCATAGGTGATTTCTAGGTTGAATGGTAGTTTACCTTCTCCTTGTCAAATATTATCATTAAGTTTATTCTCGTATTTTATATTCTGCATAATATCATTCATTTATATGAGCAATGTAAATAATTTATGATATGATATATAGATACGAATTTACTTTGTACCAATGCTGCCAGAGTTGAACACCACTGTCCTATTCTCTGCATCATATCTATGAAAATTGTGTCCATCTTAGTTGCAGATATGTTGGCTCATACTACGTGCTGATCATTTTGAACCTCCTTGAAGCAAGCTTGATGTCCTTTACCCAGCCTTTCCTATGTTAGTTTTTTTTTTTAAATCTCAGATTTACTCCTTCATTAATGAGAAAAAAAATTTCTCTTTAAAATGAATGTAGCTACTTAATAAATTTCAGCACATGCTGAAGTACTTCACTGGAATTATATGGAAATTGTATTGTTGTATAAGTTTGTGGAACAAAACGTTTATTTGAGGGCTTACCTCTTCTCTTTTTTTCTTTGATTTTTTTACAGTTAACAACTCTGAATTACTTGGTGCTTAAAATGATACTCTCTGCCTTTTACAAAGAAGAGGAACGCACAAATTCATGAAGGGAATAAATTTCCAAATGTTTAGATCAACCACTATTCCATCCTCCTTGTCAGCTATCCAATCAGTAACCTCAGAGAAAAAAAAAAAAAATAAAAAATAATTAGGTAACTGTAAATAGTTATTGTCGTGGGT